>NC_088651.1:23002063-23072063 GCF_964019385.1 Sycon ciliatum | reverse complement strand
TTCAGTATAGCTGCCATCTCCGATTAAAATCTGAAAATCGAACACTTTCTCTTAGACACTGGAACGGATCAAAGCTGTTTGGCAAACAAATAGGTCTGACTTTACACTGAAGACAAACGCCAATTTGAAAATCTGAACGGTAAAGGACATGAAAAAAGTGAATGTGGTCTAAAACGCTCTGACCCTTATATCAGCAGGGGTTGTTTCGAGATCGGGCGCGCACAAGCTGTGCAGTGATAGGCGCGCACAAGCTGTGCAGAGCTAGAGGCGCGCACAAGCTGTGCAGTGATAGGTGCGCACAAACTGTGCAGTGATAGGCGCGCACAAGCTGTGCAGTGATAGGCGCGCACAAGCTCTGCAGTGATAGGCGCGCACAAGCTGTGCAGTGCAGTGATAGGCGTGCACAAGCTGTGCAGTGATAGGCGCGCACAAGCTGTGCAGTGAAAGGCGTGCACAAGCTGTGCAGTGATAGGCGCACACAATCTGTGCAGTGATAGGCGCGCACAATCTGTGCAGTGATAGGCGCACACAAGCTGTGCAGTGATAGGCGCGCACAAGCTGTGCAGCGATAGGCGGGCACATAGGTGTGTAGTGATAGGAATGCAGAAGCAGGTGTTATGGTTACACCATCCCCCTCCTCTTGATTGTGCAAAACACAATAGGATGAAATACTTAAGAACACAAGTGGAACAATGTTTCTTCCGGACTCGTCCTTGAAAAAATTCTCTGGCTCCCAGGTTGTCTCATCATAACCCTTCCACTGAATTAAGGTGGCAGACTACCCAAAAATTCGCTGAAAATGGAATTTTTAAGTTCATATTGAGTGCTACGTCAGTTGAAAGAGCATGAATAGCTGCAACTTCTCTGAAAATTGTGTCCCGATCTGACAAGCCATTGGAGAGTTATGGCCGAAAATGTGCCCTTGCAAGGAAAGATTTTTTGTTGCACGCTGTCATTTTTTGGCAGCACTGCATTTGAATCTGAGCAGACAAAGTCCAAAAAAATCCAAAAATCACGTTAAAAACCACGTATTGGGCTGCACTGCGGCCAGCTTCGCCCGCCGCCGTGCAGCAGGACTTTTGCCAGCACCCTCGTGACGTTGCGGATATGTGGCTTGATTATTGTAGTTGACGTTGATTTAGTGACTTTGGCAAGTTTGAGTCGTGTCAAGAAGTCAGGTAGGATTCAGTACTAGGCAGTAGTGAAACGTGAGTGGCAGTCTTTGCCGGTTTCTGAGGGTATCCTGGATTTGGTGTGCAGCGCTGTGGAAATGGCTTGCTGTGTAGGTCCCAGCACTGGATGTTGTATCAAAGGTACGACCTCGTAGCACCTGCTAAACCTAAAAAAATTCAAAAATTGACTTGGGTCCGTGGGAGTCTGTGAGAGAACCCCCACTCGTTCCGTTGTGACAGATTCCAGGGCCACGTTGAGGGGCCCTACCCCACCACCCATGGCTGCTTCTGGACTTGTTTAACGTTTGGGTCCCACTCACGGACAGAATGGGCACGAAAAGGTGAAAAATTGTAAATGCATTCGTTTGGCTCCTGGGGGGCTCGCACACTGTGGCACAATGCCGGAAAGTCTGTCAGTGAGGCGCAAGAACTTGTAAATCATGGCCTGAGGGCCAGCATAGTGGCAGGAGTGTGTGGTCAAAATTTCACTCGAATCCATTGAGAAACACCAAAGGTTCGGTCAATTGAATGCCATATGAAATTTATGGGTAGGCTGCCCCCTTTTCAAAGAACTCTGCCAGGCACAACTAACAGATGTGCCTGGTCGGTCACGAGGATCAAGAGAGGTACAGAAATAGCTTACGCTCTAAACTCCACGTCAATACTGGAGTAGAGATAGACATAGGTGTGAAGTAGAAGCCAAGTGACAACCAACAAAATTATACTGAGCGTCTAACGTCCCATCTGAAAATTACCAACTGCTCTAAACAACTGTAGAAGAAACGGACTAAGTTATAGCTAATTTACTGCTGTATGCCGATGTGTGAACAATACAACATCAGTCGTGTGTCAGCTGGATATCAGTTGATATTCCCCTACTATGGATGCTGTGGATCTGTCAGCGATGGGTTTTGTCACTTTTCTTTTCGCAGTCCACATACCCGTACCTCGTGTGCGTGCATAAATTGAACACCTAGATCAGTCTTCATTACTTTATGGAGAAGTATTGCTTTATGGAAAAGGAAAGTGCGCGCTCGTTTAATTGCGACAGTAGTACTCTGCAAGACGCGAATCGTCGAAAGACCTCCGACGGCGTACAGGTATATGTATACGGAGCTTTGCCATAATAACTCGCGGAGACATTGATTCCCAGCGATAATGGAAGAGAGTGGATCTGCGCCGAGTAACCAAGGTTGCGCTGCACCAGGGGCCGAGCCTGGCGAGAGTATTCGTGAAGATCCCGTGATAACACGCATGGAGGGTCCAGTACAGGAGGTATTCTACCAGTTAGGCCTAGTACTTGCGTTCTTCTTCCGTAGCCAGGGCAACCAAGACCATATTGTTCTCCAACAGTCCTGTACGCCGTACAATTTCATGCTGTCACGTGACTCTATCAATCCTGGCACTACATTATGGCTACGCGGAAAGTCGGATCATTGTGGTCTGGTGTCCGGTATAGCAGACATCATGGGTATATTATTATCATTTTTGGCGACCTAAATCTTGCAGAAAAAGGGGAGGTCTACTGGACCACGATTGACTTTCTTTGCAGTTCATTTGCAGCCGGATGTACACAGCCCTCTGCTTCTGTTTCTTGCGGAGAGCACCTTCAACACATGGGATCTAAAAGTTAACGTTACAAAAACAGAATGGATCAGAATATACCTAGAACCACCGGCACCGTCAGCAGTTACACACCAGTCCGTTATTCGAGGACAGGAGCCTTGAAAAACGGTAAAGACACTTGGCTCCTTGTATGGATCATGCTATGATGTAGCACGGCGAATTAGCCTCTCCGCAGCGGCATTTGGGCGCATGAAAGAGATTTGGCTCCGGCGACGGCACCTAACAACTAACACCATGACGAGGCTGTACAACGCATACGTCCTCCTGATTCTTACGTACAACATTGGCTGTGCAGGCTTGTCAAAGGCACTGGAAGACTCCCTCGACAAGAGCCATCGAAAGCAGCTTCGTCACATGCTTGGCATCCTTTATCCGAAAATCCTCACAAACAACGATCTGTATAAGCTCACCAACACCGAGTCAATATCTGGAAATGCGAAGCGAGCTAGATGGCGGTTACTCGGGCACATTCTACGCCAACCAATCGGCACACCAGGGAACCAAGCAATGATGGCATACCTAACTGCAGAGGAAACAACTAAACACAGGAAGAGAGCACCTCGGTCCTGCCTGGTAATCACCCTTCAGCGAGACTGCAAGCAAACTGCAGTTTGCGCTGAAGACAAATCGACACCTAGACACGCTCCGGGACTTTGCGGCCGATCGAACGATATGGGGCAACATCTGCTCGGCCATCACATGAACATATGGACTGTCTTAGGTGTGTGGACGGTGCTTGTGCTCACTACTATATCAGGGTCTACAGGCATCCGAAGCACTGATTGTATCTGCATTATTTTGTACTCAATGTATGCAACACTATTATCTCCACATCACCATGTTTTTATTTTTGTTTATGTTTTTTCACTCCATTGTCGTGAGTTCCCATTGGGAACGGATACGATAATAGTGATAATAATAATTGTCCTTCACAAACCTAGCAAACCTTCTGATATATGGATGTACATTTAGTCATTTAAAAGTATTGTGAATGCAGCACAGCGGCAGTGGTGATGAGATCAAAACCTGCTCGTCCTACCATACGTCTCCGAGTCCTTGCTTGCTGGGTGCAGGGGACTAGAAAAAAACTGAAGGGTGAAAGAGAAAATTAGTGCTAGAGCATGGCTTGTCCCAAGCGGGTGTACCTGGTGGTTGGAGTCAATTTTGTCCTTGAACGTTTCTCGCTCGCACACTTACAGCAAACCTATAGACGAGAAAAGGATAGTTAAACTGTGGAAATGGAGGACTAAAACTCAAGGCCTCGTGTTTGAGTAATTGGTAATTTAATTAGACAACTGTTTAATCCGTGATAAATAGTCGTTTTGTAACAGGATTCACACAGGAAAACGAGGTAGGCTGCACATAGAGATTTCCAGGAATGGTGTGAAATTTGAAGCGATATTCCTCACTGGAGACGGGCAAAGCTGCAGTGGACACACGCCGGCACAGATATTACATGGAGTTGAGCAGAAAACAGCACTATAACACATTTTTATGCAACTTTTATGCAAGGTTATCTCATGAGCTGATTGTTTCGTAGCTGGTGGTATTATTGGACACTATAGCGTAACGTGTAGTTCTTTGGTTCTTTTATTTACTACGAATAGCACCTTTTGGTAATCTATTCCTTTTCTCTATGTAGGTTTGAATTAGAGAATGCCATCTTCGGAGTTGAATACATCAGGGCAACTGTGTACAGTCAACACACTCACATACATGTACATGTACGTGATAAACTGACACCAACATAAAACGTAGAATGTAGGCGTTTAGAACCCTGACAGACACAAATAACAGAAGTGCCAGGTCAGTCACAAGAAAGGGAAAAAATATATGTTACGCTCTAAACTACACGTCAATACTGGAGTAGAGATAGACATACGTGTGAAGTAGAATCCAAGTGACAACCAACAAAATATCGATATATCGAGCGTCTAACGTGGTATGTGAAAATTGCCAACTGCCCAAGACTGTTTCATGTACTCACAAGTTAGCGACTGTTGCTAACTGGACGGCCCAAAATGAAGATGGTATTAACTGCAGAAAATCTGAACCAGATGTGTTGACTTGTTTTCTGCTAATGTGCTGCTGTTCAATCTCGATGTGTGAACAATTCAATATCAGTCTCGTGTCAGCTGGATAGCTGTTGATAGTCCCCTGCTGTGGATGCTGTGGATCTCTCAGCGATAGCTTTTGTCACTTTTCTTTTCGCAGTCAACATAACCGTACACCGTGTGCGTGCATAAATTGAACATCCAGATCACTCTTCATTTCTTTATGGAGAAGTATTGTTTTATGGAAAAGGAAAGCGCATGCTCGTTTTATTGCAACAGTAGTACTCTGCAAGACTCGAAATATCCAAAGGACTCCGACGCTTACAGTTACAAGTACATGTATATAGAGCCTGGCCATAATTAATTGATACCGAACGGAAACATTTCTGTTGGCTGATTCCACGCCGTTATGGACAAGAGTGGATCTGCGCACACTGACAATGTCGGTCAACTTCGTCATGAAGCTTCCGCTGCATCAGAACCCGAGCTTGTCGACAGTATTTGTGAGGATCCCTTTATAAAACGCATTCCAGGTCCGGTACAGGAGGTGTTCTACCACTTAGACCTAGAAGAAGCCTTATTTCTCCGTGTCCATGGCCACGAAGACGATATTACTATCGACCAGTCATCTACGCAGACCAGTTTCACGCTGTCACGTGACTGTATCCACCCTGGCACTACATTATGGCTACGCGGAAACTCGGATCGATCTGGTCTGGTGTCCAGTAAAGAAGATATCAGGGGTATATTATCGTTTTTTTGCCAATTAAATCATGCACGAGGAAGGGAGGTCTACTGGACTACAGATGACTTTCTTTGCAGTTCATTTGCTGCTGAATGTACACAGCCCTCCGAATGCACTGGAATCGTGAAGTTTGATGTACTGTACCAGATAGCCAAAGTGGACAGCGGCCATCTGCTCACAATCAGACATATTTCGATCGATGTTAGAGAGTTCGTATTCCCGAATGTTGGCTTTATGAATAGTGATCTTAGGGAATACCCCCTTCAGCTCAGTGATGATTTCATCCAGCACTTCATGGATTCTATCAGGTGTGTGCTAGGCTTGATGAAGAAGACCCACTAATCTTTGCCAATGACGCGCCAACCCAACTGTGTCCCTGGAACATAACAAACCACACACACGCGCACATGCCCGCACACGCTAACATGTATCTGTGCATAAGCGCACAGTCAAGCACCTACACCAAAACGCACATGTACATGCACCTTGTGAACACACAAACACGGACATACACCAACACACAGGCACACCTTTTTTTGTAATCAAAAACGTGTTATGAGCATTGTGCTCCCAAAGGTCATAATTACTGAACGCCATATCTATGACGTCTACTATGACGTACCGTCTAGCACTTTCATGTTTATCTAACACACGTACATAATACAGAACATGTATGAGTCTTGTCACGTGTCTCAACCTGTCCATATATTTAACCCCAACCCTTATTCTACTGGCTCGTTGTCATCACCACTCACAATAATATGTGTACAACCACGCCAGTAGTCATGGTAACTACACTATTACATGCAACCAATGGCTGTATGACTGTGTACATGTTAATAACATTGCTCACGTCGTGTAGCTAAAACAACTCAAAACCAAAACTTGTTTTGAATTGTTTTGGCTATCAAGTGAAGATGTGGGCATTTTGTGACTGTGACTGCACACGAAGATAAGCCTGCGTGTAATTTAGTTCACTGAGTGCGGGATTACAAGGAAAGATATTATTTGTTACAATGAAGTGTACAATATTGGATCTAAAACTATACCAGAAAGAAAGATCAATTATACTAAAGCTAGCAGTAAAAACGCGTTATTACTTGGGGAGCGAGTAGAGCAGTGTGATCATAGTAGCCTGTAACCAAGGCAACCTGTAGGCCACTACTTTTAGCAATGATATTAATTAAGGGGGGGGTTGTCAACTGACAACCGCTCTGTTTAGTTGCTATTCACACTGAGTGAATAGCAACTAAATAGAGCGGTTGTCAGTTGACAAACCCCCTTTTATTCACAATGCAGTTGCGTGATGTCCACCCCCATTATTGTGCTTCTCCTCTTTTCCACACTCGAGTGTGGAAAAGAGGAGAAGCACAATAATGGTACGGATTATGACTATCTGCCCACCAACGTGACCAGATCATAATTATACAGTCAGGGAGAGCAACAGATCGGCATCGACACTGACAACGAGTACTGAGACATTCAACGACCTGACATCCTCGTCATGACTCGTACCCTTTTTGTCCTTCTTCTTTTTATCCATAATAACATTAGCTCGCCATCCGAGTTCAAGGGAAGACTGGAAAAATGAGAAGGAAAAATGGCAGAGTGTGCGTGTGTGCGGGGGGAGGAGGATTACCATACCGTGGGATCTGGAGTGATTTGGCGCAATAGGGTTTGGCCCATAACAAGGCTACGTAGCAGTGTTCGCGGCATGTATTGAGAGTTTTTTTCTGATAACACAGTTCATAAAATTATTATTATGCTTTTCACAAACCTAACAAACCTTCCGATTATGGATGTACATGATTATACAAGTATGTACATGATTATACAAGTATCGTGAAGGCAGCATAATGCCAGTGCTTATCCTACCATACTTCTCCGAGTCTTTGTGGGCTGGACTAGAAAAAATGAGGGCGAAAGACAAAATTAGTGATAAAGCATGGCTGGCCCCATCCCTTGTGGTTTCAGTTAATAAGTTCTTCAGCATTTCCAGTTTGCAACTTTCCTGCAAACCGATGGCCGACTCATCTTCTCCACGATCGGATGTACGTCGCCAGAAACCAGCCAATTTCCCAAGCATTTGTGCGGTATGCTGGCTAGCAACGACAACAAGAAGTATGCTCTGTGTGCGGCTGGTTGGGTTATTTTCTTTTAACTTTGGGTTCTTTTCATTTGCTTCGAGATTTTTACATTATAAAATTGTTGTGGGATTTTAGTTGCGTTTCTATTATTGATCAAGCTGTTATTTTTGCCTGTACAAGGCACTTGAACTGCAAAAAAGCAAGAAGTATGGAGAAATGATGTGCTATATCCAGACTCGGTTGGCATCCGCTCTGCTAAAAGCTGCCATAATGTGCATCCGCGGTTACTGCTCGGCATACCACGGTGCAGTTATTGCACTCCGAAAGTTGACTGTTGTGGAGGGACACATGTGAGGTGTTGTTGGTCTTAGTTCTCATGGTTTTAATTGCATTCTAATCTGTATTAATTGCTGCTGTAGTTTTGGGGTGGTGCTACGAATACATCACATACATAGTGTTAATCACGCAATGTTTTTCTTTTGTAATAGCTATGAAAAGTACGAATGCCGCAGACATCACCACGCAACATGACAATTTGTTCAAGGTTTTAGATTGTGTGTTTCCAGAATCGATTTTCAAACTCCGATCATCAGTGTAAATACGGAACTAAAGTGATCAAGGGAAAAACAAAGGTTAAAAATCCAAAGAAGTGTGACACATGACGCGTAAGTATTTTCATCTCCACGTAGATTATTTGTTTTTCTTTTGGGTTACATTTTCCTTTTCTGGTTTTATGAGGTTGAATTTGTATTGCATTGTCATCTATTTCGTTCCTTTTGCCTGTAAATAATGTGAAAGGCTGCTGCGGGTACACGCTGTGACAGATATCACATATACTTCTCCAGAAAACAGAACTAAAACACCTTTTTGTAATCTCATCATTTTGTCTTTGTAGGTTAAAATTAGAGAATGCCATCTTCTGGGTTGAATATACCGGGGCAATTGTGTACATTCAACACACTAACAAACATGTACGTGACAAAGTGACTCCCACACAAAAGCGAAGAATGCAGGTGTTTAGAACCCTGCCAGACAAAACTAATAGAAGTGCCCGGGCAGCCACGAGCAAAGGAGCTACACAAAAAGCTTATGCTATCAACTACACATCACTAGCCCTTAGTAGAAATAGGCTTAGGTGCGAATTAGAAGCCAAGTGACAGCCAACAACACATCGAGCGTCTAACGTCCCATCTGAAAATTCCCAAACTGCACAAGACAGCTCCTTAACGAGAGAGCTTGGAAGCTCAGGGCCCTACGCTATGCTTTTTTGTTGCTCATCATGCATGTAACGTGTCAAAGCTGTGATGGCCCTGGCTAGCGTTCTGGAGTCGAAGGGATATCTGTCCTGACGTTTCCTGTGACCGGTAGGCATATGCGGATAATTCCGGCAGAAAAATTGGCAGAATTCGGTACTTTTTCTGGAAAGTTTCATGCATGTTTGGTATGTGGATAAAGAAATGGAGCAGAATTCGAGGAATTGCCCGCCATAAGGTTTGTATGGTTCTGCCAATTTCACTGCTTTTCGAGCAGAATCTGCCACCTTTTCGAGCATTATCCGCACACCCCTAGTGACCGGCGCTGACTCTGCCGATCACGGACGTTCTGGAGTCGACGGGATCTCTCTTCCGACGTTTCCTGTGACCGGCGCTGACTCGCCCGTTCAGGATTATTTTGGAGATGACGGGATCTCTCTTACAAAGTATGTTTTTGCTGACGCATCCTGTCTTTTATTCGGCAACTAACGTCCATTCTAATAGCATTTCCTCGTCTCCCTACTTCGTATTTCTTTCCAGAAAATCTCCCTATACAGCAGGGAGTCGTTTACATAATACGAATCCCTGCTATACATCTATATTATTATTATTATTATTATTATTATTATTTTGCTTGTTCGCGTTGGCATCAACCTGCATAAAGCAGGTATATAGCCTTCGCTTAAGCTGCCATAAAAAAGAAAGCTCATCCTAAGCGAGAGGGCTAGAGGGAAATAATAACGATAACGAGATACAGAATACAAAGAAATCCAATGAGTTCAACGTACAATTCAAAACAAGAAAGAAAGGAAAGAAAAACAGAGCCGAATCTACCGATTGATCCATCAATCGACAAAGGGGACTAATCCGTTAATGTTGCAAAGTAGAAGCCGATTACAGTTGCAGATCTCCAGGCCAGGGCCAGCATATTGCCGATTCTGGATAGGTCTCCGCAGCATTTGATGTGGTAGTTATCATAATGTTTGATAAAATTGTTAGAGTATCTAGTATCTAGAGTATCTAGTGTAATTGTACATCTATATACGTTATAATTATTATGCTATCGGCCTACATGCGAATCCCGGGCTGGTCGACAGGCGGCCCAGCCAGCCTGCCAGTGGGATCTCGGCCTCGCACACAAATCCACACAAGATGCTACTGCACTATCGGCCTGAATGCATTCCCCCTTACACTTCGCATATTTTTTTTTTTTTTATTTACTTGAAAAAGCACATAACCACCAGGAAAGCTGACAAAGAAAAAAGAGTAAGAAAAGACAGATAAAAAGAGAGCTGAGAGAGAGAGAGAGAGTTGGGGTACGGTTAGGGGAGGACGAGACATTGAATGGTGGTCGCCACAGTCACAGATAGTAACAGTGCTGGTGAGGCTACAGGCACTCCACTGACCATTAGGTCTCAGTATCGCCATGCCGGTAACGCACCAAGAGACAAAAACGGAAGAAAATCTGAAGCGCAATACATGAATGGTAATTACAATATAGGTAATAGGGAGAGTGGTGACCAAGAGAGGACAGTATAGACCGTTAGTATGGGGTGCTTCAATGCACATCCCCAAACCGAGAGGTGCGATCTGGAAAGAACAGTGAGACGATCAACATGATGGGCTTCAAAGCACGTCCCAAGACCATGGCTGGTCTGAAATGTGTTTGTTGACACCTTTTTTAAAAGCTGTGAGTGGAGAGTGATTGGCCAGACGGGGAAAGACGTCCTCGGGGAGGCTGTTCCACAATTCAAGGAAACAGTAGGGGAAGGAACGTCGAAGGTAATCGGGACTGGTGCCGGGGGTGGTGTTTAAGAGCTGTTCCCGGTGCTGGCGCTGAGCATAATGCTGCCGGCGGGTTCGAACAGTATCGGCCCGTGGTTTTGGAGGAGGGCGCATGCGTGTCAGACGGGGTGGGCCCTTGCAGTTAACTACCTTGTAGAGATAAGACAGCCCTGCAATATATACTCATTCTCTTGATGGTACCGTACTCTTGATGGTACGGGACAGGTATGGGATAGCGCCGGGCATGCTGATGGCACAAACAAACAAATACCGGTAATATTGTGGCCAGCTGTCTGTGCTGGTACGGTACGGTACGGGACAGATACGGGATAGCGCCAGAGCTTGCAAAAGAGAGAGAGCTTGAGAGAGCTTGGAAGCTCAGGGCCCTACGCTATGCTTTTATTGTAAAAAGGCCAGAAAATCCGATTATAAGGAGATAAAAACGAAAAGAAGGAGCAAACCTCATATTCAAACTGATTGAAACGTTTTTGCAATACAATGATGTAGCCAATTAACAGATTCGGCTTTGTTTTTCTTTCCTTTCTTTCTTGTTTTGAATTGTATGTTGAACTCATTGGATTTCTTTGTATTCTGTATCTCGTTATTGTTATATTCCCCTCTAGCCCTCTCGCTTAGGATGAGCTTTCTTTTTTTATGGCAGCTTAAGCGAAGGCTATATACCTGCTTTATGCAGGTTGATGCCAACGTGAACAAGCAAAATAATAATAATAATAATAATAATAATAATAATAATAATAATAATAATAATAATAATAATAATAATAATAATAATAATAATAATAATAATAATAATAATAATAATAATAATAATAATAATAATAATAATAATAATAATAATAATAATAATAATAATAATAATAATAATAATAATAATAATAATAATAATAATTTTAATATGGCAATAAGTAGGACGAGCTGAAGCGACATGTGGACTACTTTATTAACAATGTAAGCGATGGAGACGATGCAAGAAACAACCTAAAGGGTAAGGAAAAATACATGTAAGAAGAAAAAGGGCAATGGAAAAAAAAAAAGATGATTCGAACAAGTTTTCGTACAACACTCTTCAGGAATCACCGTTGTACTAAAGAACAAAATGAGAACAAAGGAAATAATATAGCAATCAAGGTAGGGTGACACGATACAATGACAGCACTAGAATATCGAGGTGCGATTTCTCACAAAAGTGTGCAGAAAACAAGGGTATACAAGTAAGAACTAAGCGTGACAAGTGTGTATCAGCAACAAAAAACAAAAAAGTGAGAACGAATGATAATAATAACAATAATAAACAAGAAGGTGACAAAACACATTTAGGCACAAGTGGCAACAACGTTGCCACACTACACAACAGAACATTATTTGAACAATTTTAAGGTAATAACACTATCTTTCTGGACACACAAATTCGGCTTATGAATGCGCTGACAAACAGCTTCCAAAACTTGTAACTGCAAAAGATAACCATGACGAGCACGGCACAAAACAGAAAAACAGGAATCAGAATAAGTACGACAACAGTCAGTACTAGAAACCAAATGATTGTATACTGAAGACTTGTTATTACGAGACGGACGCACACAATCTCGACTCACGCGCACACCCTCACACTCACTCTCACCCTCACTCAGCTCACCTTCTCCCTCACTGTCCGAATCAGAACCTGCTCCGTCATCCACCGAGGTTTGACTCTCCTCCTCACTTGCATCGTCCTGCGTCTCACCTTCACCACCCACGCCAACCCTGAATGCCGTTGCCTTCACGTCAGTCGTCGTCCTTTCCGATTGTTTCCTTTGTATTTTTACCGTGAATTCATAGGTCCGGTTGTAATCTGCTGTAGATCTCCGTGGTCTGTCATTTGCTGCTTTGTTTTGTGGATTAGTTGTTGTTGTTGTTGGATGTGAACCTCGGAGATCTACAGCAGATTACAACCGGACCTATGAATTCACGGTAAAAATACAAAGGAAACAATCGGAAAGGACGACGACTGACGTGAAGGCAACGGCATTCAGGGTTGGCGTGGGTGGTGAAGGTGAGACGCAGGACGATGCAAGTGAGGAGGAGAGTCAAACCTCGGTGGATGACGGAGCAGGTTCTGATTCGGACAGTGAGGGAGAAGGTGAGCTGAGTGAGGGTGAGAGTGAGTGTGAGGGTGTGCGCGTGAGTCGAGATTGTGTGCGTCCGTCTCGTAATAACAAGTCTTCAGTATACAATCATTTGGTTTCTAGTACTGACTGTTGTCGTACTTATTCTGATTCCTGTTTTTCTGTTTTGTGCCGTGCTCGTCATGGTTATCTTTTGCAGTTACAAGTTTTGGAAGCTGTTTGTCAGCGCATTCATAAGCCGAATTTGTGTGTCCAGAAAGATAGTGTTATTACCTTAAAATTGTTCAAATAATGTTCTGTTGTGTAGTGTGGCAACGTTGTTGCCACTTGTGCCTAAATGTGTTTTGTCACCTTCTTGTTTATTATTGTTATTATTATCATTCGTTCTCACTTTTTTGTTTTTTGTTGCTGATACACACTTGTCACGCTTAGTTCTTACTTGTATACCCTTGTTTTCTGCACACTTTTGTGAGAAATCGCACCTCGATATTCTAGTGCTGTCATTGTATCGTGTCACCCTACCTTGATTGCTATATTATTTCCTTTGTTCTCATTTTGTTCTTTAGTACAACGGTGATTCCTGAAGAGTGTTGTACGAAAACTTGTTCGAATCATCTTTTTTTTTTCCATTGCCCTTTTTCTTCTTACATGTATTTTTCCTTACCCTTTAGGTTGTTTCTTGCATCGTCTCCATCGCTTACATTGTTAATAAAGTAGTCCACATGTCGCTTCAGCTCGTCCTACTTATTGCCATATTAAAATTATTGTCTCCTCGTCGAATTTTTAAATAATAATAATAATAATAATAATAATAATGTGGGTTGTGGGTTACAGTGAGGGCTGCGTCCCATCCGCCTGTGTGGATTCACAGGAAGTGTGAGTTACGAAGTCTGAAGAAAATGTTGAACGGCCTCTGCTGGGATGACGACTACACCATAGCTCAGTGGTTAGAGCATCGCTGGCTACAAGCGAGGGTCTCTGGTTCGAGTCCTGGTGGTGACAGTCAATTTTTTCTTCAGACTTTTCCCGTTTGTCTCTTTCCCTCAAACCTGTCAATAATAATAATAATAATAATAATAATAAAGCCAATTAACGGAAAAAACATTTCCATCAGTTCTAGTAACATGTACGATGAGCTAGGCAAAAAATGTCCTGATGTCTGTCCTGACGTTTTCTGTGATCGGCGCTGACTCTGCCGATCACGGGCGTTCTGGCCTCGACGGGATCTCTCTTCCGACGTTTCCTGTGACCGGCGCTAAATCGCCCATTCACGCTTATTTTGGAGTCGACGAGATGTCTGTCCTGACGTTTCCTGTGACCGGCGCTGACTCTGCCGATCACGGGCGTTCTGGACTCGACGGTATCTCTCTTCCGACGTTTCCTGTGACCGGCGCTGAATCGCCCATTCACGCTTATTTTGGAGTCGATTCTGCGTCTGTCCTGACGTTTCCTGGGACCGGCGCTGACTCTGCCGATCACGGGCGTTCTGGAGTCGACAGGATCTCTCTTCCGACGTTTCCTGTGACCGGCGCTGAATCGCCCGTTCACGCTTACTTTGGAGACGACGGGATCTCTCTTCCAAAATATCTGTCTTCTAAAGTCTGTTTTTGCTGATTCATCCTATCACCTATTCCGCAACTAGCGTCCATTCTAATTTTATTTCCTCCTCGTCTCCCTATTAATTTTCTTTCCAAATCTCCCTCTATATCAGGGAGTCCTATACATAATACGACGAATATTGTGGCCAGCTGTTATGTATAATCCTGTAGAACCTTTGTAGTCACAGATACGGGACAGATACGGTAGCTCCAGGCGTGACACAAGCACACAAACAACAAACACCAAATCACATATATTTTTATTGGACAGATACGGTAGCTCCAGGCGTGACACAAACCGACACACACAAACAAACAAACACCAAATCATAGATACGGGACAGATACGGGACAGATACGGTAGCTCCAGGCGTGACACAAACACACAAACACACAAACACACAAACACACAAACACCAAACGAGAGAGCTTGGAAGCTCAGGGCCCTACGCTATGCTTTTATGCTGTTTTGCCTAGCTCATCGTACATGTTATAAGAACTGATGGAATTGTCTTTTTCCGTTCATTGGCCACATCACTGTATTGCAAAAACGTTTCAATTGGTTTGAATATTATGAGTTAGGCAAAAGTATTTGCAGAATTTATTGCGGATTGTTGTTTCTCTAATAATCATCTACTTTTGTTTTGCTCCTTCTTTAATTTTTATCTCCTTATATTGTAAATCAACAAATTTTGGCCGATGAGAAATAGAAACCTCTCGATTAGAGAGGTTAAGATGCACGTTATTTCCGACGTGACGCGCAGTTTCACGTCAAATTTAAAATCGATCGGTATTTTTGCTCTCACATGCATCCATTGCTCAATCATGCATCATTTGCCTATATGACAAACGTTGGCCTGCGATTTACTTTGTCCGGTTGGTACCAAGCGGCGAAATCAGCGAAATTAAATCGCCAGCGAACATTAGTTGATTTTAATACAGGAATCGGATTTTCTGGCCTTTTTGTAGTAATACATCTACATTGACCTGTTGAGCCAATGACGACGCCGAATGCATGGTTGCCTGAGGAGCACATTACATAACTTTACAGTCTCCTAAAATACATATCCTGTCCGACGGCAAAAGAGGCTGCAGATTTAGTTTTTCTGCGCGTCGACGGGATGTCTGCGACGCGAAAGTTCAGCTCGCGTTATTTGGCTCGCACGTCGAAAAAATCAACGCGAGTGACCTGCTGCTCACGTCGAAATTTGGACATTTCATAACTTTACAGTCTCCTATATAAATACGTATCCTGTTCGACGGCAAAAGAGGCTGCAGATTTTGTTTTTCTGCGCGTCGACGGGATGTCTGTCCTGACGTTTACTGGGACCGGCGCTGACTCTGCCGATCACGGCGTTCTGGACTCGACGGGATGTCTGTCCTGACGTTTCCTGGGACCGGCTTAGACTCTGCCGATCACGGGCGTTCGGGACTCAACGGGATGTCTGTCCTGACGTTGCCTGGTACCGCCGGACTCTACCGACCACGGGCGTTCTGGAGTCGACGGGATCTCTCTTCCGACGTTTCCTGTGACCGGCACTGAATCGCTCGTTCACGCTTATTTTGGAGACGACGGGATCTCTCTTCCAAAGTATGTTTATGCTGACGCATCCTATCACCTTATCGGCGTCTATTCTAATTTAATTTCCTCCTCGTCTCCCTATTTCTTTCCAAATCCCACTCTACATCAGGGAGTCGTATGCATAATACGACGAATATTGGTACGGTACGGGACAGATACAGGAGCCCGCAAATATTGTGGACAGCTGTTATGTTCAAACCTGGCGCGTGTGGAACGGTCTCGGATTGTGGAGCTGTCGGATTTGTACTGAGTTCTGGGCCAGATTCTCGTGCTGCGCACCTCAAGCATCAGCTTGGACAGCACACGCCATGCAGGGAGGCCCTCAGTGTTGCCGGTGCAATGGCAATGGCTCCTGTGTTGGCTGTGTCTGTGTGAAGAGTGGACGTAAATGCCGGAATTGCTGCCCTGCTCAGAAAAACCGCTGCCGAAACAATCCTTCTCCAGCCGCGTCTCCCGCGTCGCCACCGCCCGCCTTTCGCAGCCCCGTACTCGTAGGAGTTCAAACGGCACGTCACGTTCCCAGATCACCTGGGCCTGTCCCCGCGACTGCCCACCAGACAGCAGATGCAGGAACGAGTCGTAGTACGAGTACCGTAGTTTCGAACTCCCAGCAACATGCATGGGACCTGCTTGATCGTTCGGAAGACCAAGCTACGAGCCGTACATCCACCGTAGTTTCGAACACCCAACAACATGCATGGGACCTGCTCGATCGTCATCTGCACGGGTCAGCAAATGAGGACAGCCAGACCGATTCAATCCCCGAGCGTCCATCACCAACGCCCCAGAGTACAGAGATCCAATCATGCAATACACAACACACCCAGTGTTCCCCAGCAGCTGCGCAGCCTACATGTCTCCTGAGCAATGCAGCTCGTGCCCAACGCTTACTCACTGAGGTGACTGAGGCCACACACAGCACACAGGCTGCTCACCCCACTGTAATGTCCAGTCAAACCCTGGATGCCGAGTTCCTAGCCACCCTGGATGAGAGCGATGTAGGGCACTCAAACAACACCAGTGGAGCCACTCCAGACACTAACACTAGGGCCCATGAACTCCCACAGTACACACCTGCAAACTGTGACCTGAAATTGGGGAACCTTTCCGTAGCGGACACCCAGCAAGTACTCTCCGCCGCATATGAAGAGGTAGTGCATTTCCGCCCAAACCTGTTTCTCGTGCCCTCCGGAGCCGTCGGGGCGCAGTTTGTGTCACTGTTAGCCCAACTTTTCAGGCGCTTCGGGCAAGAGGGTGCAGGTGAAGGCTATGCCATCAAGGGAGCCATGACAGCCACACAACTAATCTTGCAGAAGCCATACGGAGCCAACAGCCGGCAAGAACACCTGGACTGTCTCAACCGCCGATTGCCACTGTGGAATGCCGGAAACGTGGACGAGCTAATACGGGAAGCCCGAACAATTCAGGAGCAACTCGACGCCGGTAAATCCTCCACCCGTCCCACCCCAGCTAGTCAGGGAAATGACGCACGCAACTTCGCATCACTGATCACTGCAGGGAAGACCGGAGCAGCGGTTCGAATGCTCTCCCAAGAATCATCCACAGGCTCGCACTCCCTGAACGACATCATTGACGGTCAATCAGTCCGAGAGGTCCTCATCTCCAAGCACCCTCCGGGTGAGCCACTCCATGAGGCAGTGCTTATACCGGGAATACCTCCCGAACAACCACATGCCATCATGTTCTCAGCCATCACGAGAGAGGCCATCATGAAATCAGTCCTCAATACCAACGGTGCGGCCGGACCCTCAGGCATGGACGCCAATGGCTGGCGAAGAATCTGTTCGTCCTTCCATAGTGCCTCTGATGCTCTCTGCGATGCGCTCGCCCTGTGTGCCCGTCGCATAGCGACCACTGCCATCGACCCTTCCTCCCTTGAGGCCTATACCGCCTGCAGGCTGATCCCATTAGACAAGCAACCCGGAGTTCGGCCCATCGGAATTGGTGAGGTCGTCCGACGTGTTATCGGCAAGGCCATATTGATGGTAGTAGGCCCAGCAATTCAGCAAGCCACAGGGTGCCTCCAACTGTGTGCAGGTCAACAGAGCGGCATCGAAGCAGCCATCCACGCTATGCGATCCGCATTCGCGCAAGACGACACTGAGGCCGTGCTCCTAGCCGATGCATCAAATGCGTTCAATCGTATCAACCGCAACGTATGCATTCGCAACATCCAGCATCTGTGCCCAGAATTCTCCACCACCATCGTCAATACGTACCGGTCCCCATCCCGGCTGTTCGTCGGTGGCGAGACCATTCTCTCCTGTGAAGGAACTACACAAGGCAATCCGCTCGCAATGGCAATGTATGCGTTGGGCACCGTGCCTCTCATCCGTCGTGCTGCCTCTAGCAAAGCCGTACAAGCGTGGTTCGCAGATGATTCCACAGCAGCAAGCACTCTCACCAGGCTTCATAAGTGGTGGTCCATCCTGGAAGAAGAAGGTCCATCCTATGGATACTACATCAACGCCAAAAAGTCGATACTTTTGGTGAAGCCCGAGTGCTTAGATCGAGCCAGGGAAATCTTCCAGGACTCCAGCATAGACATCCGGTCGGATGGGTGTCGCCACCTAGGTGCCGTCCTCGGATCACCAACATTCTGTTCGGCATATGTGTCAGGCAAGGTGGATGAGTGGTGTCGCGAAGTGGATGTTCTGGCTGAGTTCGCCCGCACCCAACCACAAGCGGCATTTGCTGCCTTCGGCCAGGGAGTTCGCCATCAGTGGTCCTTTGTCGCCCGGACAGTGCCAAATACGGCCGACCTGCTCGCACCCTTGGAGGAAAGAATCCGTACCAAATTCATCCCTGCCATCATCAACCGCGTCCCGCCAGGAGACATCGAGCGTGCCATGCTGGCCCTACCGTGCAGGGACGGAGGGCTGGGGATCGTCAACCCATCCTCCCTTGCCTCCCAGTTCCAGGACTCTATGCATATTACCAAGTCTCTCGTGCAGAAGATCCTCCAGCAAGATCAGTCAGCAGAAGGCGTCCCAGCTGCCACCATCACAGCGAAGGCAGAGATTGTTTCCCAGTCCCGGCGCCTGGCGAAGGAAGCGGTTGCCTCGGTCATTGCCACCTCCACCAGCTCCACAGAGCGCACCCTGAATCTTGCTGCTGAAAAGGGCGCCTCCAGCTGGTTGACCTGTCGGCCCCTTCGTCAGTATGGTTTCAACCTACACAAGCAGGCGTTCTGGGACGCTCTCTGCCTACGGTATGGTTGGACCCCTCCAGGCCTGCCAACAGAATGTGTGTGCGGCAAAGCGTTTTCACCGGAACACGCGCTGTCTTGCCCAACTGGTGGCTACCCCGCCATGCGGCATAATGACCTTCGGGATCTCACCGCATCTCTCCTGCGTGAAGTGGCCCATGATGTCCAGGTCGAGCCACATCTCCAGCCGCTAACCGGTGAGACCTTCCGTCACCGCTCCGCCATCTCCGAGGACGGTGCCCGCCTGGATGTGGCCGCATCGGGTGTCTGGGGTGGACGTTTCGAACGGGCACTACTGGACATCCGGGTATTCAACCCGCACGCCCGCTCCAACCGCCAACAGTCCATCACAGCCACCTACCGGAAGCATGAGGCCGAGAAAAGGCGCGCGTACGAAGAACGCGTCCGGGAAGTTGAACACGCGTCTTTTTCTCCCATTGTGTTCAGCGCTTCCGGCGGCTACGGCAAGTCCGCCTCCGCTTTTTTCAAGCGTGTCGCCTCTATGCTCGCCGACAAGAGAAAGGAGCCCTTCTCCTCACTTCTTGCCTTTATTAGGTCAAGGGTTTCCTTTTCTCTTGTTCGTGCCTCCAATGCCAGCCTCCGTGGTCACCGCAGGCCACGGTCTCAAGATGCCCGCCAGAGAGTCATTGACTCTGATGCTTCTGTGGTCCTTGCTGCTGCAGAGTGCTTTCGGTAACTATCCGTGGTGTGTTTGGCTACCGTTCTGCTTCAGTACCCCCCCCCCACTTTTTCATGATTTTGCATGTTATCGTTTTCTCGGATTCCGGTTTTCCACTCTGTTATGTTCGAATCCATAGTCTGTTTAGTTTGTACATGATTTGTACGCAACTTCTCATTGTTTTTTTTGTTTTTTTTGTTTTTTTTTACCAGGCGTGGGCCATCCCCTGATCATAGGTGCCAAAGACTACAAATAAATACAACTCCCTGATCTGCCGAAAAAAAAAAAAAAAAAAAAGTTAAAAAAAAAATGTTATGTACAATCCTGTAGAGCCTTTGTAGTCACAGATACGGGACAGATACGGGACAGATACGGGATAGCGCCAGGCGTGACACAAACAAACAAACAAACAAACACACAAACAAACAAATACCAAATTAAAGCTGTGTGGACCCTGGCTAGCGCCAGACGTTACTGAAGTAACGTCTTCTGCATAGCTACGGGAATTAAAGCTGTGTGGACCCTGGCTAGCGCCAGACGTTACTGAAGTAACGTCTTCTGCATAGCTACGGGAATAAACTCCAAAGTTAGCTAACGTTTGGTAACTGGGCGGCCTAACTGAACGGATGGCATCAACAAATTTACTGCAGAAAGTCTGAACAGGATGTGCTGACTGTGTTACTGCTAATGTGCTGCTGTTCGATATCGATGTGTGAACAATACAACATAAGTCTTGTGGCAGCTGCATATCTGCTGGTATTGCCCTACTTTAGATGCTGTGGATCTGTCAGCAATAGCCTTTGTCATTTTCGCCCCCAGTCCATATAACCGTATCGCGTGTGCGTGCAAAAATCAACATCCAGATCATTGATAGAAAAGAAGAAAGGACCAAGGAAGTACAGGTTACGCTATAATGTCCACTAACACCACCAGTTACTAAACAATCAGCTCATGCTATAACATTGCACGACACTGACCGACGGTACTGACCTTCTACAACTAACTGGCTAACAGCTCTGGCACATCTTGTATGCTGCGCACTACAACAGCCTTCCAACTTGGAAGGGTGTAATGTGCTGGAGCTGTTAGCCAGTTAGTTGTACAAGTAGAAGGTCAGTATCCGCGGTCAGTGTCGTGCAATGTTATCGCATGAGATGATTGTTTAGTAACTGGTGGTGTTAGTGGACATTATAGCGTAACTTGTAGTTCCTTGGTCCTTTTTCTTTTGTGTAAATTGATCATTGGCTCTCCATCCGACTCCAATCCAAATCATTATTTATTTCTTGACGGAAAAGTATTAACTTACAGAAAAGGAAAGTGCAGGCTCGTTTTATTGCAACAGTAATCTGCAAGGTTCGAAACGTCGAAAGTACTCTGACGGCTCACAGGTGCATGTATTTTGAGCTGGGCCATAATCAATATCTCGCGGAAACATTTCGGCTGCCTGATTTCCAGCGATAATGGACGAGAGTGGATCTGAGCTGACTGACGAAGCTTGCGCTGCATCAGGACCCGAGCTTGGAGATAGTATTAGCGAAGATCCCTTGATAACACGCATGCCAGGTCCAGTACAGGAGGTTTTCTACCAATTAGACCTACAATCAGCGTTCATTCTCCGTCTCCATGGCAACAAACGCAACATTGATCTCCAACAGTCCTGTACTCCGTCCAGGTTCACTAGGTCACGTCACTGTATCCATCATGGCACTACATTATGGCTACGCGGAAAGTCGGGTCGATCTGGTCTGCTGTCCAGTAAAGAACACATCAGGCATATATTATCATTTTTTTGCGAACTAGATCGTGCAAAATTCAATGAGGTCTACTGGACTACGGACGGCTTTCTTTGCAGTTCATTTGCTGCTAAATGTGCACAGTCCTCCAAATGTACTGGAACTGTGACGTTTGCTGTACTGTACCAGCTAGCGGAAGTGGACAGCGGCAATCAGCTCAAAATTAGACATATTTCGATTGATGCTAGAGAGTTCGTATTCCCGACAATCGACTCTATACCTAAACACGTTCACCGTTTCCACCCTGATCCCAGTACCGATTTCATCGCTCATTTCATGTCATCTATCAGGTGCGTCCTGGGCTTGACTAAGAAGTGCTAAATGTTATTTTAATATACATGTACATATTCTTGTTGAGCCATGATGATTTGTGGACTTATCACGTGATCAGGGAAGCTAGAGCCCATAGCAAGTGCGGAGAAGTTAGCATGGAGTTTAGCATAGCGGATACAGGTGTTGGATCATCTTTTGGCAAGTACGTCATCCTCATAGCGCGTCCGTCCAGGCTGTTGACATTCTGAACCCCCCGTCACCCCCCCCCCCCCCTCCCCTCCCACACCAATCACCCGGGATACTCTGCGCAGGACCAGAGCATGTACAGCAGAATGTAGGTCCTTGTTTCCCCGTTGCAGTTCGCATTATGACATCGCTGTCTTTTACCCCGTAATTACCGTTATGATGAAGAGTGTCGAACACTGTTCGCTTTATGTTTGTCTCATGCAACCCACCTTCACTCAGCTGTAGGACAGCTCCCTAAACCAGCCATTATCACCAACGACCCGTTTTGTCGATGTGTATACCTGGCTCACAGTGCTTGGTCAACAACTAGTCTTTTCGTGGTTGTTTTCTGCTTGTTATAGTCATCTCGTGGCCTTGACTGGTCCCGGTCCAGTTCTCTCTGATCTGAAGCATCCGTGCAGCACTCTCTTCATACACGTTTTTTTTTTGGCGTGCATTCCATTTGTATCTAATAGTATTAATTTTTTTGGAAGTGAAGTGAACTTATGCAGCGAAGAGACCGTAGTTGGAGAGTTTGAAGTGAGGAACCCTATGATGCACCACATTATTACTTTTAAAAAGAAATTCACGGCTCGCGGCAGACTCTGGTAGAGGCCGAGTGTTCCGTATCCGTAGGAGGGCCACCACCCTTCAAGGATCAAGGCGCAGATGCAGCTCCTAAAGCGGTGGGAGGTGAGTAGATCAGTTCATCAGTAAGTGGTCAAAGACGAGATAGAAAATCCCATGCACTGCATCCTTTATTTCCTCGTGCCAGGGTAGGAGTTCCCAAATTAACTGTGGATCGCAGCACGGCTGGAAAAACCCTTCCGCTTCCAAGCAGGACTTGAAGCTGGTAGCCTCTGTTGCTCAATCATGGTCTGGCCTCAGAGCATCCCACTATGCCTGCCTGTCCAATAATACTTGTTTTGGTGATATTGCGTTTACTCCATGTCTTGTTTGCGTTTGGCAGGCCTTCACACAACAGGTCTTGATGAATGGTCAGTCACCCATTTTCAAACACAACTCCGCACTCTTTTCAACGGTGCACACTGGCATTTATCTCCTGCCCTCTCACACTCTCCCTCTCACACTCCCCCTCAGCTTCACTCTGCCCTCTCACACTCCCCCTCAGCTTCATTCTGCCCTCTCACACTGCCCCTCAGCTTCACTCTGCCCTCTCACACTCCCCCTCTCACACTGCCCTCTCACACTCCCCCTCTCACACTCCCCCTCAGCTTCACTCTGCCCTCTCACACTCCCCCTCAGCTTCACTCTGCCCTCTCACACTGCCCCTCAGCTTCACTCTGCCCTCTCACACTGCCCCTCTCACACTCCCCCTCTCACACTCCCCCTCTCACACTCCCCCTCTCACACTCCCCCTCTCACACTGCACCTCTCACACTCCCCCTCTCACACTCCCCCTCTCACACTGCCCCTCTCACACTCCCCCTCTCACACTCCCCCTCTCACACTCCCCCTCTCACACTGCCCCTCTCACACTCCCCCTCTCACACTGCCCCTCTCACACTCCCCCTCTCACACTGCCCCTCTCACAATCCCCCTCTCACACTCCCCCTCTCACAATCCCCCTCTCACACTCCCCCTCTCACAATCCCCCTCTCACACTCCCCCCCTCACACTCCCCCTCTCACACTCCCCCTCTCACACTCCCCCTCTCACACTGCCCTCTCACACTCCCCCTCTCACAATCCCCCTCTCACACTCCCCCTCTCACAATCCCCCTCTCACACTCCCCCTCTCACAATCCCCCTCTCACACTCCCCCTCTCACACTCCCCCTCTCACAATCCCCCTCTCACAATCCCCCTCTCACACTCCCCCTCTCACAATCCCCCTCTCACACTCCCCCTCTCACAATCCCCCTCTCACACTCCCCCTCTCACAATCCCCCTCTCACACTCCCCCTCTCACAATCCCCCTCAGCTTCACTCGTGCCAATATGTACCCTCTAAACACTAACCCAAACTCGCAGAACTACACTCTTTGTACATGTATGTACACTGCTGGAAACTGAAATCCGACCCCTTAGCGGTGCGTCCACATTCTAGCGGTCTCAATTTCGTAGTTTTTCTATCCCGTGTTGGGTCTTTGCGATGTGAGCGCACCGCTCAGGGGTCGGATTTCAGTTGCCAGCACTGTACTACACACTCGCTCACACACATACAGCTATAAATGTAACATGCACGTTATGTCAACGTTACTCATGTTGGGACCTAGTTTGACTTTTCAGGAGTTCAGGGCCAGATAGTCACCTTACCCCGGTGATTTGGATGCCATGGGAGATCCCCCGGATCCAACAGCATAACAACTGAGTATAGTAGTATAAAGAGAGCCAGTTATTCTTGTTGCATCTGGAATGCGCGAAAAGTTCCAGACTGTCCAAAAGAGTGCTCCAGTTTAAAGGGAAACTGAACGCCAAAAATAAGTGTGGCTTATCCGAAGGAGAACTGGGCACTGATTCCGATGAGCTATGTCTCGAGCCGATCAGAGAAGAGGAACCGTGTCAAATTTCATAAATAACACCTTCCATATTTGGAAATTGGGCTTGATGACGTGCGTACTGCTTAGCTGTCACCATGCTGTGCATGCTCAGCAGTGTAATTGAATGGAAGAAAACAATTACTTTGGTGTTTTGCAGCTCTATTTCGTTCCCTGACGGTACCCAAATCTAGATGTAGAAATCTGTTGAGCAGGAGAGTGACGAATGTCTTCCCGAAGGCTGTCCAGCTTGCAGTGGTGATGAAGAAGACACGAATATCACCCCAAGATCGATTGTAGCGAATTGGAAAACTCATGGTGAATTTGCTTCCACTCCAAGGCAATGTCGAGGTATGAAGGGTGCTTGTACTGCCTTCCAAAGTGCAGCGGAGATGAACAAGGCTTTGCATAGCTGTTGCTCTACGCCAGGGAGTCGTAAAAGCCCGGGAGAGGACACGGGATGCGCGCACGCGGGCGATGTTTGCCTCGGCCAGAAAGTGAAGCACGCTAGGCCGGTGCGGCCGGATCTGCTCGATCTACGGCGCTGTGCTCGTCTTGAGGGCAGAGAGTACTAAAAAACCAATATTTTACAACTCCTGGTTGAGCCTATCCGAAACTGGTGGCGAAGGAAGCATAAACAAGTGTGTCTGTCACACTCAGTACAGGGGTGGGGAGTTGAGTGTGTGTGTGGGGGGGGGGGGGGGTATGTGACATGTGCTTGTACTTTTGTGTGTGTTTGTACACTACAGTACAGTACAGTTCAGTCAGTTGTTGTTGTCGTTGTTGTGTTGTTGTATACAGTGTTTGTGTGTGTGTGTGTGTGTGTGTGTGTGCGTTTTTGTGCACAATTCCGTTATGAAGTACACAGAGAACTTTTCTGGCCGATCTGGAGGCTGAGCCTTCCGTTTCATATTATTATTATTATTATTATACGCATTCCCGCGTTGAAGTGTAGCAGCAGTATGCTGCGTCCACAGCTTCGCTTATGCAGAATGGCTTGGGTAAGAGGAGAGGGGAGAGAAAGCAACAAGGCTACCAACATCTATGAAATTGGTCACAATAACATGAAGAGAACCAACCTACATATGCATGATTGCACAAGAATGGAGACGACAAAATATAATGGCTATTCATTGTGCCACAAAATCGGTACACAGGAGATCTGTCGCCAATGTAACGAAACATAAACCTCAGTTACTCAATACAGGTTCCACTAAATTACAAGAGAGCAACGCTACAACGTTAGAGTTGCTGCTAAATTATCGCAAGTGTAGAGAACGAGTCCATTACAAATGAAAACCATGAACAGACTGTCCCAAAGTTATTTTGGGAACAAATTGTACTACATGTACTTGCTGATACTGACGCTGACGGAACACGAATTTGAGTTGAATACTCACGAAGCCTTGTACATGTACATCATTATGCGCCGGTGTTGTGGAGTAAGCAGGTACGTCAGTCACCAATCCAGCTTCAGCTCCACGCTCGCTTCAGCAGAATGTTGCCCGCGTTTGCTTTGCCTCCACACGGATAGACGACCAGCGCAGAGTCCCGCAGTTCCGTGGCCGTAAGGTCTTGATATTCGCCGTTAGCGCTGTCAAGTCTCAGTCCACCTCTCACACCAAGCCACCCTATGAAAATCTTTCTCTCTCCATTGGAGTGCTCCCCAGTTGCGCGAGGAGACTAGAGAAATTCCTCCGGTGAGCGAGGAAGAAGAGCGGAGTTACCCAACTCAACGAGTAGAAAAGTGTCGAAATTATAAAGATTTATAAATAACGAACTGCAACCATGTACTTTGAAGTACAATGTAGATAGATAGGGAACGCAGAGTGATTGTTTTTAAAAGAATCCGGGCAATATCATGAATCATGGAACGAGTGCGTAATAATGCTCTATGTTGCGTTTTGACGATGATGAAGGAAGGGAGCCGTTGCGGTTCACTCACAACACACGCACAGAAGTCCACTCGACTGCAATCTTAGTGCAATTTCTGACACAAATTCAACTCCATGAGTACGAAGAAGCTCAGCGGATCTCCACAAGAACTTTCGCCCCTCACCTGCAATGGAATATGGGCTGTATGATACGACCAGCGGATAACACGGGAAGTGGCTTCATTCTCCACAAATCTCGTTTCATTCACAACCATTTGACTGCAATTGCAGTGCAATTTCTGCCACAAATTCAACTCCACGAGTACGAGGAAGCTCAGCGGATCTCAACAAGAACTTTCGCCCATCACCTGCAATGGAATATGGGCTGTATGATACGACCAGCGGCTAACACGGGAAGTGGCTTCATTTTCCACAAATCTCGCTTCATTCACAACCATTTGACTGCAATTTCAGTGCAAGTTCTGGCACAAATTCAACTCCACGAGTATGAGGAAGCTCAGCGGATCTCAACAAGAACTTTCGCCCATCACCTGCAATGGAATATGGGCTGAATGATACGACCAGCGGCTAACACGGGAAGTGGCTTCATTTTCCACAAATCTCGTTTCATTCACAACCATTTGACTGCAATTTCAGTGCAATTTCTGCCACAAATTCAACTCCACGAGTACGAGGAAGCTCAGCGGATCTCAACAAGAACTTTCGCCCATCACCTGCAATGGAATATGGGCTGTATGATACGACCAGCGGCTAACATGGGAAGTGGCTTCATTTTCCACAAATCTCGTTTCATTCACAACCATTTGGCTGCAATTTCAGTGCAAGTTCTGGCACAAATTCAACTCCACGAGTACGAGGAAGCTCAGCGGATCTCAACAAGAACTTTCGCCCATCAACTGGAATGGAATATGGGCTGAATGATACGACCAGCGGCTTACACGGGAAGTGGCGTCATCTCCACAAATCTCGTTTCGTTCACGCCAACTCAAATAAAATTGAAGTACAATTAGGGATTTATCTTGCATTTCCATCGCCTCAGATTGAGAATACTTCGATAAATGAGAGAGAATGAGTGAGGCAGCTTGAAGAATTGAAGATGAAAAATGAGATCAGAAGACTCGACGAAGCAATCGTCTCCGTGCTCTAAGAGAAATCGGAGAATGTCCCAATTGGTATTTCAAGAAGATACCACAATTTCCGAAAATAATAATTTCCTGGCCTCGGGCCTCGCAACACCGTTCCCTGGCAGCGTTCCCCGGCAGTCGGTCCCTACTACTCCCGGCAGCGCGAGGCAAAGATGTTTTCTGGGAATGTGTGCGTGTCCTTTCCCGGGCTTTTACGACTCCCTGCTCTACGCCAACTTACCTACTCTTGCTGGTTCCGTTGTGACATTTTGCAAATTTCGTGGACGAACAACTCGAGTCACTAGTGGCTAGTGAGCAACACTAACAGGTGAGATTTTTCAATTTGACAAAAATTGTTCTTGTTTGAGAACAGACGGTGGCAGTGATTTGACTCAGTAGGTGTCTCTGCTGCTTCTTTCCCTTCATTGGTAGCCTTCAATTCGCTACAATCGATCTTGGGGTGTTATTCGTGTCTTCTTCATCACCACTGCAGGCTGGACACTGGACAGCCTTCGGGAAGACATTTGTCACTCTCCTGCTCAACAGATTCCTACATCTAGATTTGGTTACCGTCAGGGAACGAAATAGAGCTGCAAAACACCAAAGTAATTGTTTTCTTCCATTCAATTACACTGCTGAGCATGCACAGCATGGTGACAGCTAAGCAGTACGCACGTCATCAAGCCCAATTTCCAAATATGGAAGGTGTTATTTATGAAATTTGACACGGTTCCTCTTCTCTGATCGGCTCGAGACATAGCTCATCGGAATCAGTGCCCAGTTCTCCTTCGGATAAGCCATACTTATTTTTGGCGTTCAGTTTCCCTTTAAAGGGGAAGTGCATCGATTTTTCGAGTATGGTCCAGAAGAAAGACAATTTGATATCGGTTCGAATGGCATATCTCTCGCTTCCATACGATAAGCCAAACTTGCCAAATCGCCAATTGTATACTCACGTTGCCATAGCGACCAGCGCAGTGATGACGTACGAAAGGCTTAGCTCCACCACAGAGAAGGTCGATCACCGCAGAATTTGGTCATTTTCAATTGGTTTATTGTATTCACGAAGTGAAAGAAGGGCTGTGTTCAATGCTGTAAGTGCAGTGAACTGTTTGTTAGTAGTCCTCTCGGTTGTGTACTGGGACGTGACACCGACAGGAGAAAGCTGGAGCGCGGAGACACCAGCAGACAAGCGAAAATAGTGACGAACAAAATGCTGAAATCTTGGTTGGGACAAATCAGACGTTCAGCATTTTCCCCAACCAAGGACCATGCCGTTTGCTCTTTCCACTTCCTGAAGGTGAATGTGATGCTTCCTGGCGACTCTCCTATCTCTCGTAACATCTTCTGAAGCCAGGTGAGACGACGGGTGGTGGAGATTGACGAATGAAATAATGTCGTAGGTTTGAAAGTTTGCTGAAAATGTCTCAGGAGAGACGGCGAATTCCAAGCATCTTGTCCTGGAGGAAACCATTTCCTAGGTACAGTCAGCCTAGGGAAATGCATGAGAAGGGCGACAAATAGTTCACGGCACTAACAGCATTGAACACAGCACTTCTTTCACATCGTGAATACAATAAGATAATTGAAAATGACCAATTTATGCAGTGATCGACCTTCTCCTGTGGAGGAGCTAAGCCTTTCGTACGTCATCACTCCGCTGGTCGCTATGGCAACGTGAGCATACAATTGGCGATTTGGCAAGTTTGGCTTATCGTATGGAAGCGAGAGGTATGCCATTCGAACCGATATCAAATTGTCTTTCTTCTGGACCCTACTCGAAAAATCGATGCACTTCCCCTTTAACAAACAAAAAATGCAGAGATACTGGTATGAAGAAGAATAGGATGTTCTCTGTCCTCCTATTGTTTGAACCAGCTCTACATTTCGGTATTGAGCACTCTCTTGAACAGCCTGGAAAATTTCTGTTTTTTTGTAGTATAGGATGTTAATTAAATTCGTGTATTTCCGAGTTTCGAGGCCGAGGCGATCATCAGAAATGATATTATTATTAGTGAGGTTCTGCTCTACGGCTCGGGGAACGCGACGCAAGGAATCACGCGAACTCTCTTCGCGTTCCAGTAACGTAACAAAATCCTGTTCTGCTCAACGTTTCAAGTAGAGAAGTCATGTGGAATGTTTACTGGGAAATTCCCCTTCCACGTTTGGCAGTTTTCTCCCTGCACTCGACTGATACCCAGCAGATCTGTTCCCATTTTCTTTGCGTGTTCCACAAGGTAGAGAACCTCATCTACGCGTAGAAATCTGGACTCAAAACAAGCGAAGCCGTAGACTCTAACCCAGACACCTGCTCTCTACCTGATTTCTCTACGTTTCAAGCATACCAGAACCTCTCTATTATTTTGCGCATTCCCGCGTTGAAGTGTAGCAACACTAGGGAGGTTTAGTCCCACGTAATCCGTGGGTACTTTACGTGTGTGCACCACGTGATACTCAGTGACCCACGTACAGACGTTTTCTGGTTCACGACATACCGTGTATGGAGGCTCACCCACGTTCCGCCAGAACGTGGGTGAAAATCAGAATGGAGTGCATTGTGCAAGCTGTGAGGGTGCTCAGCTGAAGAAGTTTCCGAAGCACGAAATCAAAATATTGGATGCGCTTCTTAGGCCCGGGTAGCTTCGTCTTTGACCAGGTTTGGGCCTTTCACTTCATGCTTTTGTTTGTTCCGTGTGACTAAACACAACATTGCAACGTGGGTGCCCTTCATCCACTTTACGTGGATCACCCACGTACGCGTTTCCGTTCCGTGGGAACTAAACCTCCCTAGTATGCGGCGTCCACAGCTTCGGATATGCAGAATGGCCTGCGTGTGAGTACAGGGGTAGAGAAAGCAGCAAGGCAACGAACATCTAATATGAAATATGTCATAAGACCATGAAGAGAACCAGCCGACATATGCATGATTGTACAATAATGGATGAGACAAATGGCTAGAATTCTTGTGCAAGAAACCCGGTACACAGGAGATCTTTCGATAATGTAAGGAAACATAAAAAGTAGAAATGAAAATAATAATCAGCTACTGGTTCTTCAAAAATATGTGAGTGTGTGTGTGTGAGTGTGTGTATGGTTGTGTATGTGTATGGTTGTGTATGTGTGTGTGTGTGTGTGTGTGTGTGTGTGTGTGTGTGTGTGTGTGTGTGTGTGTGTGTGTGTGTGTGTGTGTGTGTGTGTGTGTGTGTGTGTGTGTGTGTGTGTGTGTGTGTGTGTGTGTGTGTGACATTGATTCGCCTCCACAAATATGCATATACATTGAAAACCTTGCAAAGCTATGTGTCTGCTGACACAAAGTAATATACATGTACAATTTGAATAGAGCTAGGAAAGGTATGACAGGCGCGCTCGCAGGCTGTTTGCGCGCGTGGTGAACATTTGTTTGGAATCAAATGTGTACTCCGGCCCACGTGTAGGCACACCACCGAACTGAGTTGGGCTCAATCAAGTTTTCCAGCTCACAGGCAACGATCTCCATGGCTGGAGACCCTCGTCGAAACGGTTGGTCGTAAGAACGAAGCTGCCTGAGAAGGGCCAGGTCCATCGCGAGATCAAAAGTCCTTCGCTGAGACGTCGCAGGGGAAGAAGAAGACGCCGAAGTGGCAGAATTCTGCTGCGGGGATTCAGCAGAATAAGTTGTCACAGGGCGAGCACTGACAGGACTTCCAGATCTGACAGAACTGACAGAACTAGCCGTGCGCTGTCCAGGTGACAGAGGATCGCTGAGAGAGCGTGGAAGAGATCCATCAGCTCCACAGGATGCCCAGTAGGAAGAACTCGCAGAACGACTTGAAAAGGCCATGGCGAAAAAATCTTGACACCGCATGCATCAACACAGCTACATGTACATGACTTGTACATGTATACAAAAGCTTGCGAGAAAGAAGCGAAAGTTCGAAACGTAAGATCTTCAAGTTTCGCGATCCTCCTTGCGAAAGTTCCTTTCCTTTTTCGTTACTCGTGCCCAGACTACGTCTAAGTTACGAATTTTTGTTATGCACAACCTCTCTATCATTATGTTCTTCACAAACCTAACGAACCTTCAGATAATATGTATGGATGTACATGTACAATAAATAGATACTAGTATTGTGAATGCAGCACAATGGCAGTGGTGTTGAGATAAAAACCAGCTCATCCTACCCTACTTAACCGAGTCTTTGCGGGCTGGATGCAGGAAACTAGAAGCACACGAGGGTGAAAGAGAAAATTAGTGATAGGGAATGGCTGGCCTTATCCCTTGTGCGTGCAGCTAATGTGTTCTTCAGGATTTCAAGTTTTCAACTTACCTGCAAACCGATGGCCGACTCATCCTCTCTACGATCGGATGTACGTCGCAAGAAACCAACCAATTTCTCAATAGTTTGTGCGGTATGCTGGCTGGCAAGAACAACAGGAAGTATGGAGAAATGATGTGCTCTATCCGGACTCGGTTAGCATTCGCTCTGCTAAGAGATCCCTTAATGTGCATTAGCGACTCCCTTCTCAGCATACCAATGTCCAGTAAATGCACGCTCAGAGTTGGCTGTTGTGGAGGGGCATATGTGAGGTGTTGTTTGTCTTAGTTCTTATGATTTTGATTGTATTTTATTCTGTCTTAGGTGCTGCTGTAGTTTTGGAGTGGCGCTACAAGAACATCACATACATACTAGTAGTGTTTTTTTCCTTTGGGTTACATTTTCCTTTTCTGGTTTTATGGGGTTGCATTTGTGTTGCATTTTCATCCATTGCGTTTCTTTTGCCCGTAAAAGATGCTTCAGAAAAAGAACGAGACAAAAGATTGATAAACTGTGGAAGCGGACGTCTAAAAATCTAAAACCCAGGCGAGGTGTTTGAGGAGGTGGCAATTCAATTCGTGATAATAGCAGTTTTGCAGCAGGTTTCCCCACCGGATAAAGAAGTAGGCAGCACATCGAGAGACCCAGCAGCGGTATGAAACCTGAAGCGATAATTTTCACATCTTGTGATGGGAAGGGCTGAAGTGGGTACACGCCGTCACAGATATTACATGTACTTCTCCAGAAAGCAGAACAATAACACCTTTTGGTAATCTCATCAGAGACCATAGCCATAGGTCTGTGGGGACTGCCCTAGAGAACAAATATGACTCATTATGACTCATTATGACTCATTATGACTCATTTTGTCTGTGTAGAATGTGTAGAAAGGAGAATTCCATCTTGTGAGTTGAATATACCGGGGTAACTGTGTACACTCAACAAACTCACATACATGTACGTGACAAACTGTGACACCAACATAATAGCGAAAAATGAAGTTGTTTAGAACCCTACCAGACACAGCTAACAGAAGTGCCAGGTCAGTCACGAGAAAGAGAGTTTCACAAATAGCTTACGCTATAAACTACACGTCAATACTAGAGTAGAAATTACTAGGCTTAGGTGCGAATTCGAAGTCAAGTTGCAGCCAACAACATATCGAGAGTCTACCGTCCCATCTGACAATTACCAGCTGCACAAGACAACTCCTTCATGAACTGAGAAGTTAGCTACCGTTTGGTAACTGGACGGCGTAACTGAACTGATCCCATCCACGAATTTACTCCAGACAGTCTGAGCAGGAGGTGCTGACTTTGTTACTGCTAATGTGCTGCTGTTCGATATCGATGTGTGAACAATACCACATCAGTCGTGTGTCAGCTGGGTACCTGTTGATATTCCCCTACTGTGGATGCTGTGGATTTGTCAGGGATGGATTTTGTTGTCACTTTTCTTTTCGCAGTCAACATACCCGTACCGCGTGTGCGTGTATAAATTGAACACCCAGATCCTTATTCATTTCTTGACGGAAAGGTATTTACTTGTCCTTACGGAGAAGGAAAGTGCATGCTCGTTTTATTGCAACAGTAGCCTGCAAGACACGAAACGTCGAAAGTACTGTGACGGATGACAGGTGCATCTACATTAAGCTTGGCCATATTAATAACTCGCAGAGACATTCGGCTGCCTGATTCCCAGCGATAATGGACGAGAGTGGATCTGCGCCGAGTAATGAAGCTTGCGCTGCATCAGGACCCGAGCCTGGCGAGAGTATTTGCGAAGATCCCTGGATAACACGCATACCAGGTCCAGTACAGGAGGTGTTCTACCAATTAGACCTAAAATATGCGATATTTGCCCGTGTCTATGGCAACGAACAGGGTGTTGAACTCCAACAGTCCTGTACCCCGTCCAGGTTCATTCTGTCACATGACTGTATCCATTCTGGTACTACCTTATGGGTACGCGGGAAGTCGGGTAGATCTGGTCTGGTGTCCAATAAAGAAGACATCATGTTTTGTTATCATTTTTTCGCGGACTAGATCGTGGAGAATTCAATGAGGTCTACTGGACTGTGGACGGCTTTCTTTGCAGTTCATTTGCTGCCGAATGTGGACAGCCCTCCGAATGTACTGGAATCGTGAAGTTTGCTGTACTGTACCAGATAGCGGTAGTGGATGGCGGCTATCTGCTCACAATCGGACATATTTCGATCGATGCTAGAGAGTTCATATTCCCGACAACCGACTTTACACGTGACGGCATTAGGGGTTACCCCCTTGATCCCAGTACTGATTTCATCGGACATTTCTTGTTATCTATCAAGTGTGTCCTGGGCTTGATTAAGAAATTCTGAATGTCATTTAAATATACATGTACATAATTATTCATGTATGAACCGTGCTGATGCGTGCAGTGATCAGGGAAGCTGAATGGAACGGAATCATAGCAAGTGCGGACAAGTTAGCATGGAGATTAACGTAGCGGATACAAGAATTGTATCATTTTGTCAAGCACGTCGTACTCATAGTGCGTTCGTCCGGAGCACTCTTCGCAAGACCAGCGTTCGTGCAGCAGAGTGTAGATCCTAGTTTCCCCTTGGCAATTTCGCATTACGTCATCGCTGTCTTTTACCCCTTAGTTAACGTTATGATGAAGAGTGTGGAACATTGTTCGTTTTACGTTTGTCTCATGCAACCCACCTTTACTTAGCTGTAATATAGTTCCCTGAACCAGCCATCATCAATGACCCGTTTGTCATTGTGTGTGCCTGGCTCATAGTGCTTGCGCGACTAGTCTTTTCGTTGTTGTTATCTCGTTGTTTTTAGTCGTCTCGTGGCCTTGCTCGGCCCCGATCTTGTTCTCTCTGATATTGAGCATCCGTGCAGCATTCTCTTTATACACGTGTTTTGTTGGTGTGCACTATGATAAAAAGAAATCTCGGTTCACGCCACACTCGGCTAGAGGTCGAGTTTTCCGCATCCGTGGGAACGCCACCACCCTTCAAGGATGAATGCGCAGATGCAGCTCCTAAAGCGGTTGGACGTGAGTAGATGCAGCTCACCTACAGCAAGTGGTCAAAGACCGAAAATCCTATGCACTGTATCATTGATTTACTCATGCCAGGCCACGAGTTCCCAAATTAACTGTGGGTCGCAGCACGGCTGGACAATATCCTTTCGCTTCCAAGCAGGACTTGAACCTGGTAGCCTCTGTTTCTCAGTCATGGTCTGGTCTCAGAGCATCCCACAATACCTGCCTGTCCAATAATTCCTGTTTTGCTGATATTGCGTTTCCTCCATGTCTTGTTTGCGTTTGGCAGCGCGTAAGGGTAAAACCGCACTTCGTACAAAATTAACTACACGTTTACGTTCAGCTTTTCGATAACGTAAGGTTGCATCTCCACTGCCATTTCATGTGCAAAGGATCCTTGCGTTTTGTCCACGTGACCTGGGTTCCAGAAAATACCTCGCGCTGTGAAATGTTATGCACTACATGATTGTAGAAGTTTGTCAAATGTGTCGCGAGCGCCTTGACATACATGCACACTTTCAAGGTCTCGGTCAGGCCTCGGTCATCATTCAAAGTGCAGAGATTGGTGTGGAGCGCCTCACATTCGGGCTTAGGTGGAAGAAGGAAGCAGAGAAGAACCGTAGCCGAAATGATCAACATCCAGAATCAGCAGTTGACCCGCAGCGTCCAGTGAGACATTTGGACTAAGACTAGAAGCTGAAGAAGATCGCAACAACACAAGTAATTGAAGAGAGAAAGCAATCCGAGAAAGGTACTCGTATATCAAGATCGATTGTTAAGTTCTTTAAACCATTGTTATAATAATTATTGTCCAGATTGACGCAGGGACACTGGATCTCAGCGGGCAACCTTTCGACACTGCACCAACAACGACGAGCGGGCGCGACGTTGGTAGGAGGACCGGCAGTAGCGAAAGCAGGTTATTGCCCACCGTACGAGGCAGAACGCCAGCTGCACACGCAAGGCACTGACAATGCTTGAATACCGAATGTCTTTATAGCTCTCCGCGAGCCGACCAGCAAGGGTCGCCAGGAATCGTGAGCACTCCGCCCCGCCATCCCATTCGTGGAGAACACAAGAGGGGTGAAAGAGCCTCTCTCGACTTCAGTGACCCTGGCACCGTACAGCTGCTTCTTTTGCCGTTCATGGGCCCTGAGTTGGTTAAGGACTTTTGGACCAGACAGCACAGACGCCTTAGGGTGGGTTGCCCTAACATCAAAATAGGCGTCCTGCTGCCTTGTCCAGAAGCCCCGGGCACGAACGTCCAGCCAAGCCTCATCAGTCCGGTTAGCCGTGGCATAGGGCAGATCCTCGCCTGCCAGCGGCCAGAGACGTGGCTCAGTCTCGACATCGCCAACGGCTTTGGAGAGCGTCTCCACCAGGATGTCACGCACATTCTCGTGCCGTGCAGATGGACACCCGCCGGCGGGGCAGGTTAACAAAAGGTCAATAGTGGAGGCATGACCACAGACACAGGTGGACGGTATACCAGGGAGCTCCAGGCCATACCGTGTAGAAAGTGCGTCACGGAAGTCACTCGCATTTAAAACACTGCCGTCTGCCAGACGAGGCTCCGCCGTAAGCAACGAAGACACACCGGCAGAGCCGGCAACGTCAGTCAAGAGCTGCTGTGTCGCGGATAACTGATCGTGCAGACTTGTCAAAGATGCTTTGTCAGCCCGATGCCTTGACTGTGCAGCAGCCTTCGTGCGCCTCCCGTTTCCTGTAGCGCCTCCGCCATCTCCCGTATGCCAGACGAAACACCACCATCAGCCCTGCCATGAGCGGCTGAGCCCACACGAGCAGCTTCAGGCACGTCCGGGAACCAGTATAGCCCTCGCACGGGCCGAGTCGCCTGAACTGTATCCTTGTAGATTATTTTGGCGATGTCCGTCAACATCGGAATGGCTATGCCGCCACACTTCCAAGGTGCCGACAGCAATCTGCTGAAGGCGCCCCCAGGAGGCTAATGGTTGACCCAACAGAGGAGGCAGAAGATGACCATTCACTGCAGTAGGTACAGTATACAGTAGGTATACATGTAGTTATGCAATGTGAAATTTAAGTGCGAATGCTGCGTGATACACCCATGCACAGATACAATGCTGTAATTAGGAAGTGGTCAAGGGCACCACACTTGCACCCCATATCCATGGCGGCTTTCACAACGCACAACGGTGAAAATTTCTAACTTAGAAGTTGTAGACGGTGCTTATTTTTATGCAGAAAATTGCTCCACTCCACACTGTGCCGTGTATCTAAGTTGTCGTGAAGTCAACGTCTACTGAAACAATTATAATAAAATTTGTGGTGCTGTCGAACGTACACGAATCGTTTCTTCACTAGTATTAAATTTTGTTTATGTCTATCCTTTACCCTGTCCGACGCTATGGAGAGAGGCTCGGAATTTGTTGACTCATACCAATCGTCCCGCTCAGCTTCCAGCCATGCCAGCGGCCTACTCGCGGAACCCTTAGAAAGGAGAGCAAGCCCAACCCCGATGGAGGAGGCATGCAACGTCGGGCCTTTTGACTCCGAGTACAGAATACAGAGTTCCAACTCCGCCGGAGTGATTGTGGCATACGAACCAGCAGCAAAGAGGACTGACCGTCACCCCACACCTCCCAGAACTGACTTTGGTAGAGTGAGTGTCGCATTCAATGCCGCGTCTGAGAGTATTGGCGTAGCAGCACCCACCAGCGACTCCTTTGGATTGAGTGCGGGATGTGAAACCATGTCTAAGAGTAGCACCGTCCGAGTATCCAGTGCATCCCGTGCCGACTCTGGCAGAGCGAGTGGCGCATCATGGGATGAGAACTCCATAGAAGTCATGGAAGTCGCCGTCAACCCTGATGTATCCGCTAGCCACTGCCTCAAAGCACGCATTGAGGCCATCCAAACGGGTGGAAGGCTTGTCGGTTTGAGCGCATCTTCTGCTGTTTCTGGTGCCGATTCTACAAATGCGAGTTCGGACCACCTTCATGAGAGTAACACGCACGTCCAAGGAAGCATCAACTCCACGCTGCAGATTGCCAAGCCAAACGTCACCGGATTTCATCCCATTGAAGGAGAACCTGAAACCACCCCAGCAAGCCCTGACTCAGCCGAGGTGGCAAAGTACAACGCTCGATTCACCTACGACGGATTATGGTGATACATGTAGGTTAATTTTAAATAGGAGCCAGAAGGTTGCCAAAGTGGCCATACCCCGGAAAGGACTGTTCCTACCTCCAAGACCAGCGGAGTCCTATCTCTCCATACCTCAGTCGCACCTAGACTGTTTAGTCTAAACTATTCAGCTATCCCGGTGTGCACAGCATCATGTCATGCAATGCGAGTAAAAACAAAACTTGTTATTGGTGACGACCTAACAAACGTCATTTTTACCCTGGTTCACCTGATTGGCGCATTCCCCGAACACAGTAGTTGTCACCTGCTCCACGTCACTGGAGCCTTTCTACACAGCAGTTGCCCCCCCCCCCCCCACCCCCCACCCCCCCCCCCCCCCGATCCTACTGTACAGCGTGTTGCTCGAGCTCAGTGCGATGCCCTGCGTAAAGCAGAGACGCCTTTCAGAAAACGATTCAAAACGTTCGACCAACAAACACGTGATAGCATTATAGTTGAAGAGCGCATGCTCAAAAGGCACACACATACAAGTACTCACACGCGCATATACCCACGCACACACATACATGTACGAACACGCGCACATACCCACGCACACACATACATGTACACACACGCGCGCATATACACACGCACACACATACATGTACACACACGCGCGCACATACCCACGCCAACACATACATGTATAATGTACATGTACATGTACAATGCACCTTGTGACCACCACGCACCCCCGTACTCCCTTACACGTACACACACGAATACAAAAAACCACACACACCTACGCACGCACGATACACACATACCCACACACGTCTTGTTTACATAACATAAAAGCACATAATTATTATGGTGATATTATCCAATTAATTATTTCGTGCATACTAACGTCCAGTAAGTACAGAAGAATCACAGGAATCCTGCTCGGATAGGTACTCCTTATACGGAAGGCAATACCTCCGGTATGCCTTCTGCAAAGACTTTCAATCCTTATGTATGAGTCTTGTAATGTGTCTCAGCGGTCAACAGGTTTAAGTCCAAGTCTTCATTTTACCTGCTCGTAACGACTACTACGTATGTGTGCAGTTTGCTACTTCGAAGTAGTATTAACTACAATCATGGTGGGGGGGGGGGTGAATTGCCATACCGTGGGTTCTTGTCACATGTCCTGGTCATGAGATGATGTGACGCAATAGGTTCTGGCCTGCAACAAGGCTGAGTAGCAGTGTTCGTGGCATGCACTGAAAGTTACCTGATGGTACAGTTCATGTTTGTTTGTGTACTTGCAAAACTTACAAATCTTCAGACATTATGGATGTACAAGTATTGTGAAGTTAGCACAATGAGAGTAGTGTTGAGGTCCGAGCAGCTCATCCGTCCGTACGTATCGGAGTCATTGACATTGGTAGCTGGGTAAAGGAGACTAGGAAAACGGGAGGGTGAAATAGAAAAATGGTAGCAGAGCATCGCTGGCCCTAAGCGAGTGTTCCTGGTGGTGGGAGTTAATTTTTCCAAAGACTTTCCCCCAAACCAACGGACGAGAAAGAGATAGATAAAACTGTGGAAGTGGAGCACTGAAACAATTGATGGTAGAGCATTGCTGGCCCTAAGCGGGTGTCCCTGGTGGTGGGAGTCAATTTTTCGAAAGACTTTCCCCCAAACCGATAGACGAGAAAATGATGGATAAAACTGTGGAAGTGGAGCACTGAAACCCTGGAGAGGCGTTTGAGGAGATCGCAATTCAATTCGTGATATTAGTCGTTTTGTAGCAGGATTGACACCGGATAACGAGGTAGGTAGCACATTGGGAGCCCAGAAATGTTGTCAAATCTGAAGCGATATTTTTGTCTCCATCCACAGCGCCATTTATTCCCTTCACATACTCGCAACGGAAGTGTCGTACGTGAACCGCCGGATAAGGGAGGCGATCCAAATATCCAGACGCCATCCGAAGGTGAACAATGATCGTGGTTGGGTGCTGCTTTACAAGAATTGACAATGTGAAATTTGGACGATGACCACTGTTACTATTACCACTGTCCTGTCCTGTTGTCATGTGTACTTTTTCACGCCATTGTTAACCCTATAACGCCTATAGGGCGGATATATCTTAAACAGTTCAGCACAATGTTGAAGCGCAAGTGCAGTTTGGCAACGGAATTTCATCTATCTTTCTTTTTGTCATAGTCCCACCACTATTCACACCTTGGTTTCAGGCACATTGGTATGTTTTTGTGTGTGTCTTTTGTTACACGTGTGTGAGTGTGGGTGTGATTCGGAGTGTGAGCTTGTGTGAGTGTAAGTGTAGGTGCGAGTGTGAGTATGAGTATGTGTCTCAATAGTGCTAGTGAAGCTTTTATCAGATCCACTCTAACTTAGCCACCCACACTAGTAGCAAGTATTACCTTCACTGGGGGCAGGGGTAACTGCAGTTGGATCCCGGGATGGATACCCTGATGCCGTCAATCTTTTTTTCTGCACCTTGTCCTCACCCACTTACTGAGGTGTGGTGAGCCCATAAGTGAGATCATTTTCAAGTCCACCCAGAGTTTTGGGGATTTCAGGGGTGTCGGCCGTTGGGCGGTTCAATAGCCAATTGAGTCATCTTTCCAAGATTCCTTTTGAGTCTCTCCCCCCTCTCCCGGGGAGACCCACGTGACCAGTACAAATACAAGTGTCTCAGTGTGTTGGCATGTGCGCGGGTACATGAATGTGTGTGTGCCTGTGTCGAAACGGGGGGTGCAATTTCATCACGTATGGTGTAGTTTCGTTTCACTTTGTGCTGCCTGATATATGTCCACCTCACTTGTTTTTCTCGTCAATCCTGATGATGGATCCGGCCAAAATTTTGATTGAGATACTGGAACTTGCAGCGAGCCCACTTGATTTGAAGATGGTGTGTGTAAGGTTTTTCACAGTTCATAGTTATAATAATTATTATTACCGGTATGTTCTTTTTGAACACTGATGGTGAGCCAATTTAATTACAATTTTATTATGTTCTTGTTCTTCACAAAACCAAAACAAACCTTTAGATATATGAATGTACATGATTGTACTAGACTAGTATTGTGAATGCAGCACAATGGCAGTGATAATGAGATCTGACCAGCTCATCCTACCGTACGTCTCCGAGTCTTTGCTGCCTGGGTGCAGGGGGCTAGAAAAAACGGGAGGGTGACAAATAATGCTAGAGCATGACTGGCCCCAAGCGGGTGTACCTGGTGGTGTGAGTCAATTTTGTCCTTGAACGTTTCTGGCTTGCACCCGTACAGCAAACCTATAGACGAGAAAAGGATAGTTAAACTGTGGAAATGGAGGACTAACATTAAAGACGAGGTGTTGAGTAGAGCATCGCTAGCTACATGTACAAGCGAAGGTCCTTGGCTCGAGTCCCAATGGTGACAGTCAATTGTTTCTTCAGACTTTTCCCGTTTGTGTATTTCCCTCAAACTAGTGAAGGTGTTGAGTAGTTGGCAATTCAATTCGTGATAATAGTCGTTTTGTAGCAGGATTTACACAGGATAACGAGGTACATGTAGGCAGCACATAGAGCTTTGGCGCCAAATTTGAAGCAATATTCAGTACTTGTAGTAGCGATAGTAGTCACGGCCGGGAGACGTGCAAAGCTGCAGTGGGCACACTCCGGCACAGATATTACATGGACTTGAGCAGAAAACAGAACTATAACACAAAGTTGTGCAACTTTTTTATGCACTGTGATCGCATGAGCTAATTGTTTAGTAACTGGAGGTGTTAGTGGACATTATAGCCTAACTTGAAGTTCCTTGGTCCTTATATTTACGATAAATATCACCTTTTGATAATCTCATTCTTTTGTCTGAGCAGGTTTGTCGGAATACCATCTTCTGAGTTGAATATACCGGGGCAACTGTGTACACTCGACAAACTCACGTACTTGAACATGTACATGACAAACTAACACCAACAAAATGGCGTAGATTGGAGGTGTTGAGAACCCTGCCAGACACAACTAAGGGAAGTGCAAGGTCAGTCACGAGAAATAGAGGTACACAAATAGCTTACGCTATAAACTACACGTCAATACTGGAGTAGAGATAGACATAGGTGTGACGTGGAAGACAAGTGACAGCCAACAAAATCATATCCAGCGTCTAACGTGCCATCTGAAAATTACCAACTGCACAAGACAACTCCTTCATGAACTCAGAAGTTAGCTACCGTTTGGTAACTGGACGGCCGAACTTACGGATGGCATCAACAAATTAACTCCAGACAGTCTAAACAGGATGTGCTGATGTCGATGTGTGAACAATACAACATCAGTCGTGTCTGTTGATATACCCTTACTGTGGAAGCTGTGGATCTGTCAGAGATAGATTTTGTCACTTTTCTCCCCGCAGTCAACATAACCGTACCGCGTGTGTGTGCATAAATTGAACATCCAGATCATTCTTCATTTCTTTATGGAAAAGCAATTCTTTACGGAAAAGGAAAGTGCATGTTCGTTTTATTGCGACAGTAGTACTCTGCAAGACACGAACCGTAGAAAGTACTCAGCCGGCGTAAAGGTACTTGAAAGTAACATGTACAATGTACATGGCGGTTGGCCATATACTAATAATATTAGCAACAAACGGAAAAATTTCTTATAAACTGGTTTGAGGGAAAGAGACAAACGGGAAAAGTCTGGTCACCACCAGGACTCGAACCAGGGACCCTCGCTTGTAGCCAGCGATGCTCTAACCACTGAGCTATGGTGTAGTCTAAACATTTCTGCTGGCTGGTTCCAGGCGATAATGGACAAGAGTGGATCTGCGCACACTGGCGTTGTCAGTCAGCTTGGTCACGAAGCTTCCGCTGCATCAGGACCCGAGCTTGTGGACAGTATTTGTGAAGATCCCGTTATAACACGCATGCCGGGTCCAGTACAGGAGGTGTTCTACCACTTAGGCTAGAAAAAGCCGTATTTGTATATTGTATTGTATTGTATGTATTTAAAGGGGAAGTTCACCCTAAAATCAAAAATTCACAGTTTGTAGATTTCGAGGCGCTGAGTTCGGTGGTGAAGGTCCCATCGCCGTGCGATACGCCGTTCTGGAGATATTTGAATTTGAAATTTACCATGACGTCATGCAAAATGACGTCATGCGGCCGGCGCACACCCCCTCCACACCCTGTGACGTCAAAGAGATACAGGTTCCCGGTCTGCTTGCTTTTCAGTGAGCGAGAAAGAGTGGCGTTTGTGGAGTTTCTTTCTTGCCACCTGAACAGTTTCAACCACGATGACGGTTTGCTGTGCTGTCGGCTGCTCTAACCAGTCTGGTAAGCCCCCTGGGACCACGGTGCATCGTATTCCGCGGGATAAAGCTCTCCGAGCGGAATGGGTTGCAGCGATTCACCGCGAGAATTTGCCACCTTGTAAGTTTGAGGAGAGCTGTGCAATTTGTTCGGCACATTTTGAGGAGATGCCTTCCAGAGGAACTTGCACGGAGAGATGGGCAAAACGTGCCGCCGAAAGCTGAAAGCAGACGCTGTGCCATCGATTTTCCCGGACAGGCGTCCCCCAGCGAAGCGAAGGATGTCGTAGTATCAGGAGAGGCAGGAGAGAGAAGAGGTGAGTGAATGGTTCTGGTGATTTCGTGCTTTGAGAGCGTGTTGAAATTTTGTCTGTACATCGCGAGTTGGAGAGGGCAGTTTCATCCACTGTGTTGAGTACATCGTATACTTGTAGAGAAAATTATTTACAGATACCGGTACAAAGCTGTTTGCAGTGTGTTGATTGCAAGGTACTAGTATTGAATGAAGACAGAAGATCGTGCAATATATTTTTGTTTTATTTCAATTCAAGTTTTACACTGATGTCGTGAAAAGGCATACAGTGGTCACTAGCTCTGTCCTCTGCTTGGTAAGTTTCAATTCCAAGAAAGTCTCTATTGTGTTGCATTGTCACTGTTATCTGCGTGTATTTTGCGAGTATAATCCTAGCTCAAGCCTATGCTGAGCCGTATGCCGCAGCTTTTCGGTCTCCAGTTGCATGCGCATTGAGTCCAGACGATGGCATGATATCTGCTGATGCGTGCACACAGACCCCCGTCAGCACACGGGAAATTTAGAGGTGATGTTATGGTACCCACTGTGTAGATCAAATCCACACGTACATACACTTCCAACACTGGCAGTACATTTTCATGACTATTCTTTTGCTATAAACACACACACACGCGTGCGTGCGCACGCGCGTGCGCACGCGCACACACACACACACACACACACACACCTTTGACCTTTGACGCCAATCGCCGGAGGCAATGATGGCAATGCTACGGCAGAAGCCAAAGCAACTTGTGCTGGAATTGCACCATTCAACAGCTTGCAAGGCTGAAGAATTGACCGTCACAATTCAGCCTGGTCTACACCATACAGCTACACACACACACGTGCAAGCACCTGGCTGACTACAAATAGTGACAGCTTATGATTGCTTTGCCGTTTGTCCATTATGCAGGTGTTCCACGGGACTCCTCGGCCAAGTTTTCCGAACATCAGCCATATGTATTGTCGGTATGCTGCGTAACGGTGCGAGCTGCTTTGGGGAACAGGGGAGTAGATCTTCCTGCTGTTAGTCTCACATGTCAACGTACATTTCAGTGCAACAGCAGCACACTACAACAACAAATTTTTGAAGAAGTATACAAGCCAATATCCTGGTTATATTTTTGCACCATGGAACAGTATTTAATTTTGATGAGAAAATACAGTTCTCCGATGCAAAATCGACACTATTAGCACGTACCGGTTTCCAAACTCAGATGGCTTCGATCCGGCCTGCTGGTGGATCTTGCCCTAATAGCCACGCAGTACAATGTACAGTGCGTGCTGGTTGCTGCAGCCTTCCTCGAACTGTGAGGTGCAAGTAATGCAGCCAGACTCTGTAACCAATCCGCGGCTGCCGATTCCGGAACATCTTTGCAGCAAATGCAGTCGTTCCGCAATAATTGAACGACGCATTTGCCACATTCACACCAGGACGTATTGCCAACGCGATCGGCAGGTGGCCAGCAGTCCTCTAAGCAAGCAGCAGGGTCAGTGTCGGCAGCAGCCGCTGCAGTTTCGTCAGCATTTACACCAACTTACTCCGCACTCGCCATCTGCATGATCTCATCCTCGGTATACTCCGGTTCCTTCGCTGGCGTCCAACTCGCTCTCCTCGGAGTCACTGTCATCTCCTGACAAGGAGGTAGACCTACCCTGAATCGTCTCCGCTCTGAGCCTCATACTGCTTGACTTTCCGCCTTGGACATTCACCACTTCACTTTCTTCTCCGTCCAACTCCAAGTAAAAGTTTCGAGCTCCAGGAGCTCCTCTATCTCTTTGACGTCACAGATTCGTGACGCCATGGCGGCGCCAAAAACCGGGGATCAAAGTGATATTTCAGTTGCGTATATCTCCGGTTATAGTCACCGGATGAAGACGAGACATACACCAATCGACTCAGCTGATTTTTCCCAATAACATATCTGATTTTGATTTTAGGGTGAACTTCCCCTTTAAAAGGATTCTCCAAAAGCAAATGGATGCTTATCACGGAAGTCTCCCACATAAATATCGCAAGAAAAATGGGGAAATGGGGAGAGGAGAGTGGAAGATGAAGCATGGGAAGAAGGGAAACAAGTACCTAAATATCGAGGTATAAAAGCAGGAAAGAAATCGACGAGGGAAGAAATCACCTCTGCAGATAATAGCGGGACATTTAGATGAAAAAAAACCAGCAAGGATTAATTTCAAGGAAAAAAATTCTTAAACGGAAAAGTTCGGAATTCCAGTCAGAGAATATCTATGCTGAGAGTAATGAGCCTTTAGAGCAATGCGAAAATTGACAGAGGACTGAACGCAGCGGATGTGTTCTGGAAGTTTGTTCCATTCCACAGATAAACTGAAGAGAGGGGATTTAAGGAAATGGGCGCCAGAACGAGGTAAAACTATAGAGGACGGGTGACGACAACTAAGGGATACATTGAATTTGAAACGAATTAGCAAAGACGGAAACTGGTAAAACACATGATGAAAATACAGCAAGGACAGAATCTGACGACGCCACTTCAGGGATGACCAGTCACAAGTACGATTAAGAATCTGCTTCGGGGTTTCCCACTCAGGAGGGTGCCGGGTCTTACAAAGCAGATATGAACGAGCAGCAACGGCTTGCAGTCGGTCTAACGTAAGCGAATCTGAATGGGATACGGCGAATGACCAGACAGGGACTGCGTATTCTAACAGTGGTCGTACGTAACACTTGTAGAGCAAATTCACGGTTGAAGCAGAAAGGAAATGGGCCATATGGCGCAACAGAAAAACACGACTGCGAAACTTATGGGTGATAGATTTTATATGGTCAGAAAAATTTAGTGAAGGAGTGATAGTCACGCCGAGATGACAGTGGCTATCACCTTTCTGAATAGGCACACCATTCATTGTCAAGGGGGATGACGGGCCGGGGGCTAATGCATATTTTTGAAAGGGTAGGTGGACGCATTTACTGGTGTTAAACGTCATGGCAGTAGCTGATGACCATTGACAACACTTATCAATGTCAGTCTGGAGCAATGCATGATGGATAGGAAGTGAGGTGTTTGCTGGAGAAACAAGAATTAAATTAAAGTCATCAGCAAAAAGGGATAGGGTACTAGAAGCAGGGGCATCAGGAAAGGAGTTGATGCACAGGTTAAAAAGAAGCGGGCCGAGATGGGAACCTTGGGGTACGCCAGCGGTGATGGGCAAAGGGTCAGAAAGAGTTTGGCCAATGCGAACGCAAATACTACGATCACTGATAAAGTCCTTCACCCAAGAACAGGCAGAAAGAGAACACCAACCTGAAACAGATTGAATAACTAAATGATGACTAACTCTGTCAAAGGCCTTAGAAAAATCAAGGAACAGCTGGTCACAAGAAGACTTAGAGTCAAACGCACGCGAAACAATTGAGGTAAGCTGTACCAATTGGTCAACTGTTGACCTCTTTCGACAAAAGCCAAACTGGCTGGAACTGATAATTTTATGGCTCTCAACAAACGAGTAAAACTGACGGCTAATCATAGACTCATACAATTTGGCAACTGCATTTAACAGCGATATAGGACGGTAATTGACTGGGTGAGAAGGATTACCTTTTCCCTTGAACACAGGTACAACAACGGCAGATTTCCACTCCCTGGGCTGAGTACTGGACAGCAAGCAGCGGTTGAAAAGGGCGGAAAGAGACTGTGACGTGGCCTCAGCTGTTTCACGGAGGATGCGATTGTTCAGCAGTCCAGCGGTTTTATGTTGAATGGGAAGTCTGGATAGCGTGTCAAATACGGACTGCACAGAGAATGGTTGTATGGAGAACTTCACAGTGGACGTGGGTGTTAAAATACCAGCTGAGTGCAGGTCAGGTGTTAGCAGTGGCGCCTGGCTGTAGCTCGCAAACACTTTGGCTAGGAGATTCGTCTTTTCCGTATTACTCGTGGCTGGGTAGGCTTGGTTGTCATGGTAGAGGTCAGGGATAACCGGAGACGGGCGATTCACATTACAAAGGATCTTTGCTTTGCGCCACCATGTACGAGTTCCATGATGCTGAGCCATGTCTCTCGCCATCCTCTCGTGATAATGGCGTTTCGCCTTCCGGAGCAAGGAAGTAAGACAGTTACGTGAGAGTCTATACGCTATCCAACTATCTGTAGATCCGAGACGTTTGGCCTTGGCGAAGAGGCGATCCCGAAGCCGCCTCTGACGATGGTGAACAGCAGAGTACCAAGGCTTGTTTGATGGAAATGTGCTTCTCCGGACAACGGGAACAAACAACGATACAGAGTCTTCCAGCGCTGTGCGCCACAATGACCAGGCCTCATCAACTGTTTGCGCATTTTGGACGGCATCTAGCAAGGGTAGTTGCCACACGTGGTTGTTAAATGCTTGCCAGTCCGTGTGGGCAAAGTCGAGCCAGGTGTTTTGTGCAGAAGATATTTGGGCTGTGGAGCCTGCTGATCGGTTGTGGACGAAATCGAAAACTACAGGACAGTGATCAGATACCGGTGGGAGGATGGTGAGATGGGAGACTGCTATTGGAGCATTAGTGATAACTAGGTCGAGTAGTGATGAACTCTTACCACTTGCGGAGTAGCGGGTAGGCTGTTGATCCACAAGTTGCGATAAGCCCAGATCATCCAGGGTGTCATACATGCATGTACCAGCAGGTGTATCAGGATCGGATGCTAGCCATTTCGAGAGGCGAGCGTTAAAGTCGCCAATGACAAATATGGAAGCTTGAGGACAAGATATTGATTGAACGCAGGTCCGGAGTGCGCTGCAGAACTGATCAGGTGGCTGCCAAGGAGGACGGTAACAACAGAACACAAACGTGGAGTTGGGGCGATGCTCTAGTTCTATGCACACAATTTCAATGGTTGGATCAGCAGGCTGAAGATCTGGACGATGTTTGGTAGCATGGGAAATGGAAGGGTGGAGGAGGAATGCCACTCCACCTCCACGTCGCACGGTATTGTTGTGACGGTCATGCCGGATAATTTTGTATTCAGCTGACGGTGTTAATATTGAACTTGTGATATCAGGAGTCAACCAGGTTTCAGTTATGCCCAAGATATCTAGTTGAGATGTGCAGAATAAGTTTTTAATCTCATCAGCCCGCTTCAGCCAGCTGCATGCGTTAACTGTGCAGATCCTGATACTCGACGGAGACTTCATATCAGGAATACAAGGTGAAAAATTGAAAGTCAAAGGGGGCGGTTGGAATGGTGGAGCAAGAGGTTTCAGTGCGGTCACTTGCGATTGTCGGCCGGGAGAGAACGGGGCTGCATTTGGGTTAAGAGTAAAAGCGTGTGGTGATGTGGGAAAAAAGATGGGTGCGTGTGGATTCAACATCACAGTTTATGATTTCTTGGGGAGGGGTGGGTTCTTGAACTTCCATTCTCGTGCTGTTACATGCTCGGGCCAGAACTCGTTTTCCAGAACATTTCTTTCGTCATGCTCAGCAACTGTCAGATGTGCGTACAACGTGCCGTACACTGTTCTGGAGGGGATCAGTCTACAGCCAGTAACTTCTACATTCTTCTTTCTACAGTACGCAACAAGATCATCAGCACTGCAGTTGATATTGATGCCCCCAACGAAAACAACTCTGCGTGCTATTTTCTTACCTCCACGCTGATCTGCGGGCTTCCTGTGGCGGTTGGCGGCTTCACGTACGATTCTCCGTGTCCATGGCAACCAAGACGATATTACTCTGGATCAGTCATCTACACAGACCAGTTTCACGCTATCACGTGACTGTATCCATCCTGGCACTACATTATGGCTACGCGGAAAGTCGGATAGATCCGGTCTTCTGTCCAGTAAAGAAGACATCAGGGGTATATTATCATTTGTTTGCCAATTTACTGGTCGTAAATTTCATTATGGCATTCAATTGACCGTAACTTTGGTGTCTCTCAATGGATTTGAGTGAAATTTGCACCACACACTCCTGCCACTATGCTGGCCCTCTGGACATGATTTCAAAGTTCTTGCGCCTCACTGACAGGCTTTCCAGGCCGGAAAACTCAAAATTCCGGCATAGTGCCACGGTGTGCGAGCCACCCAGGAGCCAAACAAATACATTTACAATTTTTCACATTTTCTAGCCAATTCTGTCCGTGCGCGGGATCCAAACCTAAAAAACGTCCAGAAGCAGCCATGGGTGGTGGGATAGGGCCCTTCAACGTGGCACTGGAATCTGTCACAACGGCAGGAGTGGGCGTTCTGTCACAGACTCCCACAGACCCAAGTCAATTTTTGAATTTTTTCGGTTCAGGGCGTGCTACGAGGTCGTACCTTTGATACAACATCCAGTGCTGGGACCTCCACGGCAAGCCATTTCCACAGCGCTGCAAACAAAATCCAGGATACCCTCCAAAATCGGCAAAGACTACCTCTCACGTTCCACTACTGCCCAGTACTGAATCCTACCAGACTTCTTGTCACGACTCAAACTTGCCAAAGTCACTAAATCAACGTCAACTACAATAATCAAGCCACACATCTGCAACGTCACGAGGGTGCTGGCAAAACTCCCGCTGTGCAGCCAAATACGTGGCTGAAAAACGTGATTTTTGGACTTGGAGCAAAATTCTGCACACTTTCGCGTGTTTCCATGATACGACAAGTTGCGCACGGTCTGCTCACATTCAAATACAGTGCTGCCAACAAATGACAGCGTGCAACAAAAATCTTTCCTTGCAAGGGCACATTTTCAGCCATAACTCTTGAACGGCTAGTCAGATCGAGACAAAGGTTTCAGAGATTTTTCAGCTGTTCATGCTCTTTCAACTGATGTAGCACTCGATATGAATTTATAAATTTGATTTTCAGAGATTTTACGACCAGGCTGCCACCTTAATTGCCTTGGTCATAATGTGTGTTATGCGAACTGATAGAAACGTCGTTGCAATATATATTATATTTAATATAACATCTCAAGACTCGGTGGAAACACCGGCCAATGTTAAGAGAGTGGGTGATTGCCAACCACGGCGATAAATAAAAGTAAGGGGAGGGAAAAGGAAGGAGTAGCAAAATGAACAGCAACAACAACTCCGTAAAGAAAGATAATGTCAAATAAAAACAGTGAAAAACACAGAGACGCAAAGGACATGTGGATAATGAGCTAGATGTACATGTATTTATGTCGTAGTCAATAAGAGGCGGCACGGATCTTAAACAGGCGGAGTGAGGTCAGATCCTTAACTTCTCTGGGTAGAGTGAGCCAAACAGAAAAAGCAATAAAGAGAGGGGAGCGCATAAGAGTGGATGAGTTACACTTAGGGAGTAAGAGCGAGTTTCTAGTTCTTAGAGAAGAGAACCAATTAAAACACATGAGATGAGGTGGGCACAACTCAAGCTTAATATAATGGACAAGAGAAGCCAGGTGTGCACTGCGTCCATGCAATAAATTGTCGTGCACATGTTTCGTATTGTAAAGACGTTTCCATCAGTTCTAATAACACACAAAATGTGCACGTTCATACCTGTGTGGGTGGACTGAACAGTTAGCCCAATAGGAACTCCGCTGGACGCTGTTAGCCTCATAAAAAGCCACAAAATGAAGAGAATGATTAATAATTCAGCACAATTACATGTAGGTATCGAACGTTTTCGTTCCCTAAGTTCTAAATCTGCGCTAGGGGCGCGACTACATGTAAGTACACGTAGGGTCCGGCGGATTCTGCCGGCAGAAAAATTGGCAGAATTCGGTACTTTTTCGGGTACGTTTCATGCATGTTTGGTATGTGGATAAAAATGGAGCAGAATTCGAGGAATTGCCCGCCATAAGGTTTGTATGGTTCTGCTGCTTTTTGAGCAGAATCCGCCGGTCCCTAAGTACACGTAGTCAGCCCCGACTCATTTGTTGTTTGTTCTGTCAACCCTCAACTTCTGTGTTCTAGTCGTTTCTTCGTCCTCCCTGCATGCAACTTTGCCATCTTTCTTTTTGCTTGTATTTTTTTGTCTCTTGCCAGATTTGTGTTCTTTAAAAAAAAAAAACAATAAAGAAGAAGAACATTCAGCACACCGCAAACGGATTCGTTAGTTATATAGTGCTGTAATGTCTACAAGCCGACGAATGCTACATGGATTGGCATATCACCGCGAGAAGATTTTCGCATGTTTCCCATTTTCTGGACGGCGCAAAAATCTCTAGAGCGAAAATAGTCGCCAGAGGATTAAAGTTATGCCACCTCTTTTCATCAGCTAGCAAGGTCAGAATGTCACAATGCGATGGCGACAACGTGTACCCGTGATCAGTGTGCCTAAATTCTTGTAACACAACGTGGGGTAGAATGTCTCCAGCGACCACTGTGCATGCGACCCAGAGTGAGAAGTTGGATTTATTCGGTGACAACAGTACAGTCATGTACATGCAACCAGTGTGTCTGCATGTACTGTCTACAGCCTGGCTTTGGGTCGGATTTCTTGGGCGACAACCACACGTGTGCATGCGACAAGCTACAGTATACAAGCAGGTGCGCTCTGAACGACGACAAATTAACTATATCCCTATATCCCCTCCTTTTTGAAAATGTATTTCACCAATGAAATAAGGCTTGGAATTTTTTAAACATGAATATCGACGGACTTGCCCCTTCTAGCTTCTGTTCATGTCTTGTCCCGCTCTAGTAATGGTTCATGAATCCGCCCAGTCCACATTCCTTCTCCGTTTCTCTTCCTTTTTCTTTCCTTCCAGTTACATCTTCCTTTCTGCTCTGTTTTATTTTCTCTTTTCGTTCGTCCCTCTTGATATTTGTACTTTGTACTGTTGAGGCAACGAACTGCAATTTAAAAAAACCCAAACCAAACCAAAGGTACAGGTGTAGTTATCATTATTATGACGACTTTATTTACTCCCAAAGCTGCAAAATTAATGAATGCTTGAAAGGACGCAAGAAGTACAGCACCGATATATCCATGGGGCCCAACGGTGAAGCACCTATCAAAGAAAAGACGTGAACACTTTGCACGTGTTTTAATATTATTAGAGAGGTTAAGATGCACGTTATATCCGACGTGACGCGAAAGTTCAGCTCGCGTTATTTGCTCGCACGTCGAAAAATCAACGCGAGCGACCTGCTGCTCACGTCGAAATTTGGAGTTTTACGCCAAATTTGACGTGAAATTGCGCTTCACGTCGGAAATAACGTGCATCTTAACCTCTCTATTAGTGAAGAAGAGGTTGGTGCGACTTCGGCGATAGTAGGGGAAGAGTGTGTTGCTCCCTACATGGGAGCTCGCGGTTTTCCTGCCGACTTGAATTCTCATTTGACTGACTCACGACTGCTATCCAGAGCACACGAGAAGTCCATCGAACCGTCCACACTTTATAATGAGTGTTTATTTTTGTATTGTTTTTACAGGACTGGGAGAACTTCACAATCATGTCAAAGGATCAGTCGGGCAAGTGAACTGTCTGAAAAGAGAAAATGGGTTTGGCATTTTTTTCTTTTCTTTCAAGCAGTTCACTTCCCCGATTGATCCTTTGAAATTATTATTGTGATCAGCTCGTATGCGTTGCCACCATCCAACAAGCTTGGCTGGTCTTCGCTTAGGCGAAATGGAATTAGGAACGAGCGTGCTCAACGAGGTGCGTATTTGTATCATTTATTTAAAGGATTCCCCAGAGGCCGTTTAGGCCTATCGAGGGGGTCTCCATTCTGCACAGTCAGGATGGGAATATGAGAATACTAAGTGAGCAGAGACTGAGGAGAAATAACACGACGAATAGGACAACTGGGAGTGAGCAAATCAATGAGGAAACAAGGATTATCAGTTATACGCGTTCAGCTGCAGAGTAGGCAACAGAGGTTATGAAGAGAGTCCTAAAACATAGTAAAGAAAGGACCAAGGAACTACAGGTTCCGCTATGACGTCCACTAACACCACTGGTTACTTGACCATCACCTCACACGATAACATTGCACAAAATATTTGACCGATGTTACCATAATAACTTAAAAACTTGCAAGTTACGAAGGCGCAAGGAGTGCGCACCCAAGGCGTGTTAGACCTGAGAGACAGTTAGTTGTAGAACGTCAGTACCGTCGGTCAGTTCTGTGCAGTGTGATCGCATCAGTTGATTGTCAAGTAACTGGTGGTGTTAGTGGACATTATAGCGTAACTTGTAGCTCCTTGATCCTTTTCTTTACTACACTAAAATGAATCATTAGCAATCCAGCCCTAACACAGTCACTAGTAAGCCGTGTGAAATCCGACATCAGGTGCATTTTGGCGCCCTGGGCCGGCAAGATCCTTGACGTAGTGCGGACACTGCATGCCGTATACGTGCACAAATGCGTAATCGGAACTGGTCCAGGTACCAGGTGCCAGATTTGCACTCTCGGTCGGATTTCACCTTCCGCGCAACGGTGTACATGACCGTATATCTCCATGCACAAAATACAGTGAGATATTCAAGTAGTAATGTTGTCTATCGTACGAGTCGCATAGCCAAACTAGTAATACAATCTGTTTGGTGTTTCCCAATTACGCGGACCGACGCAATGGAGAAAGGCTCCAGCCCAGCGTCCAGCGATTCCACTAACCTACTCGTGGACCCCATAAATATAAAGGGAGCGACCTCAGCACCGGTGGAAGAGACATGCAACGTCGAGCCATTGAGTCCCGAGTGCAGAATACAGAGGGCCAACTCTGACGGGGCGAGTGAGGGGTGCACAGCAGCGTTGAACAGCGGTGACCTTATGGCATTCGGTACTGACTCTGGCGAGATGAGTGTGGCATGCACAGCCGTGGCATTCAGTACTGACTCTGGCGAGATGAGTGTGGCATGCAAAGCCGTGTCTAAAAGTGTTGGCGCCATTGCATCCCGTAGCGACTCCGGTGCATTGAGTACTGGATACAAAACCATGTCTAAGACTATTGACGACATAGCATCATGCGCTGACTCTACATCTGGCGTATCGAGTGCGGATAACTGACTATGGAATGCGGGCGCCATGGGAGTCGCCGCCAACCTTCCGGGACTCAGGGCATTTTCTCCCATGTCGATGACCGATTCCCTATACAATTCATACGCGAGTACGGACCAACGTAATGAGAGTAGCAAACACATTCAAGGAAGCACCGACTCCACATTGGTGATCGCGCATCCCACTAAAGATCATCCCATCGAACTGAAAACTGAACTCACCCAGGCAAGCAGTCACCCATCCGACGGGTATACGTCCACCGCTCCATCGATCGACCCCAGACTAGTGTCGCTGAAGGCAGGACAGTTTAGAATAAGAGCCACCGTCTTACCAGAGTGGATATACCCCAGAAGGCGCTGGAGCTATATGTACTTGTACCTGCCCGGCCTGCCGCGTCCTATCTCTCCATACCGCAGCCGCACATACACTGTTTAGACTAAACTATTCAGCTATCACGGTGTGCACAGCACCATGCAATGCCAGTAAAAACAAAACTTGGTACTATTGGTGACGACCTACCAAACGTCATTTTTACCCTGATTCACCTGATTGGCGCCTTCCCCAAACACAGTCGTGACCTGCTCCTCGTCACTGGAGCTTTTCCCCACAGCAGGTGCACTCTGACCCTCGGCTGCAGTGGGTTGGTCAACGTCACTCCGCGCCACCCTTACCAATGCCCTGATTCGAGAAACTTTTCAAAACGCGAGTGATGACATTCGTTCGCCCAAAGGCAATGGCATCTCCCCGCACCCAGAATTATACTTTATAGCATTATCCTACACAAGCACATGCCCACGTACGCACAGGCATCTACGTACCTTGGCTTGCGATCACAGACACGCGCTTACCCACTTGCATTATAACCATGCGCATACCACATCGGCACATCGCCCCTACTCTCCTTTGTCTTGTTGTCCAGTGTCATTTCAGTTGTCCTCTTCCCCTGATTATTAGTAGGGCTGTGTTTGCTAGTAAAAAAATAAATAATAAATAAAAATATGTAAATAGGCGTCGAGGCGACAATAGTTTTAGAATTGCGATCAACAGAACGAGCTGAACCGACATTTCACAAAGGCTTTTATTGTATTCAAAAAACGAGTGGATACAAAGGCAGTGAAGAACATGGAAGAAAGAAAAAATGTGATATGGAGAAAATGATGAACAAAAAATCGTACTTCGAACTAGTTTTCGCACAACACTCCTCAGGAAGCTACGTTGTACTTATGAAAAACAATCCAGAAAGATACTAATAAAGAGAAATGGAGTGAGAAGAAACAACACCTATGAAAATGATAATCCTAGCACTAAGGTAATAACAGGAAAAACTGCGAAAGCACTTAACGAACTTGTAAACACTACTAGTATACTGTGACACAAGATATGACACCATGGCCAACCAGGGCCAAACAGACAGAACAAGCTGCTACTAGAACAATTTCAAACGAATAATGCTGTCCTTCTGGACACACAGATTAGGCTTATGAATACGTTGACAAACAGCTAAAATGGAGCCCTGGGGCACTCCGGATGTCACAGACTCGGGGTCAGATAAGGTTCCATTTACTGTGACGCACTGATTTCGGTCCAAGAGGTAGCTAGTTATCCAGGCGAGTAGGGAGCCGGAGACACCATGGGCACGGAGTTTGGCGATCAGGCCCTTGTGCCACACGGTGTCGAAGGCCTTGGAGAGGTCGAAGAAACAGATGCAGGAGACCTGCCGCTGGTCTTTTAGGGAGCAGAGGTCTTGGATTATGCGGGACAATTGCAGGGATGTGTTGTCCTTACGACGGAAGCCAGATTGTGCGGGGTGAAGAAGAGGGGAGATATGGTCGTACAAGCGGTCGTACACTATTCTCTCTAGCAGTTTGGAGACGCAGGACAGGAGGGAGATTGGTCGGTAATTAGACGGGTTGTTCTTGTCGCCTTTATTTTTGTACACTGGAATGACAGTGGCTGACTTCCATCGTGACGGGAATGTGCCGGAGGAGAGGGAAAGGTTAAAAAGAATGGAGAGTGGGCGGGCAATTGAGTAGCTCAGTTTCCTGAGGATCTCATTGGTGATCCTATCAGCTCCGGAGGATTTGTTCAGAGGCAGTCTTGCAATATACTTGTGAACAGTCGATGAGGTGATGATCAGGGAGTGCAATGTAGTTGCTGGTGGAGGTAGGGAGGAAATAGTGGGAATAGGAGCATCGGGGTCAACCTGTAAGCCAGCACTGACGAAGTGGCGGTTCAATAAGTTACCAATGGATGCGGGAGAGGTGCTTGTTCGACCATTGGGGCCCACCATCTTCGAAGGTATGACCCGGGCGCTGGTAGGATTTCGCAGTTGACGAATGAGCACAGGGAGGGATGGGAGGCGAGGGTTTGTGGGAGATATCGTGGCACGGAGGTTGCGGACGTAGCAGCGATGGCAGAATCTGGAAAGGCATTTTACATAGTTACGTTGGTGTTTGTATTTGTTGAAATTTGTAGGGGATGGGTATTTCCGGTAGATGCTGTAGAGATCGCTCTTGACTTTAATAGCTGCTTTCAGTGATGGAGTCATCCAGGGGCAGGGTTTGTGGCGTGATTTCCGACGAGGAGGTGAGGATCTTCCTATATATAGGTCCAAGGCACCTTCAAGGATGTCAGTGAATGCGGAGACAGCCGTGTCGATGCAGTGGGAGGGAAGGACCTGAGACAAGGGTACATCTGCGAGAAAAACATTCATGGCATTCCACAGGTTATCCGTGGCACTCAGGACATTGTATTTTTGTGTAGATGGTGGGCTACGGCAAGTGCTGGCTGCTGTGGGGGAAGACTTTGAGGAGGAGAACTCAGCCAGCAGGACGGCATGGTCTGATGCGCCAAGAGGAGCCAGGTGTTGAATGTGGTTGAGTTGGTTAGGGATGTTGCTCGCGATATGGTCTAGAAAGCTGCCAAGTCCATTCGAGCGGAGGTGGGTGGGAAAGGCTACCGATTGGGTCAAATTATAGCATGAGAAGAGGTTGTCAAGACTCAGACCCTGTGCATCCGTTTGGTCAGTTGAGCACCAGCCGGAACACCTACAGTTGAAGTCGCCTGATATCACAAGGGCTTCGGGCTTCCGTTGAGTTGATTGCAGGGCTATTTGGAGGCGGTCGAGAAAAGTCGAGAAGTCATCCGTCGACGGGGAAGGAGCACGGTAGATACAGGCTACTGTTAGGTGAGTTGTTGGCAGGAGACAAGCTTATGTTCAGCGAGTGTAAGCCGAAGTGCTAGCGCTTCCAAGCCCGGTTGCTGAAAATCCGGTAGCTGATCAATGGAAGTACACAGACCTTCACGAACTAAGATTAGAACTCCTCCGTGTGGGTCACGGTTCTGTCTATTTTCTAAAACAGGTCGGTCTCGACGGCTGCATTCATAGTGTGGCACGTGGAAAGCTTGTGTGGGAGTTAGCCAGGTCTCTGTGATGCATACTACGCTGGGTGTGTGATCCTCACAGATTTGAATGAGTTCGCCAGACTTGTTTGCTATGGAGCGAGCATTAAGGACACAGATTGTAAGTCGGTGAGTAGCAGCATGTACAGAATGGGGGAAGAAAGGTGGGGCAAGAGCGTTGAGAGGCGCAGGGGTTGAAGTGGAAGAGGAGGGATAAAGGTTACGCATTGGAAGCTGGCTTCGTCACTTTGGGGCTGTCCGCAAAACGCCACTTGCGTACTGAGTGGCTGATGGCTTCGGGCCAGAAGGCTCTGTCTAGTACACGTTCTTCATGTTCTGCAGCCACAGTGACTCTGGCATACTATGTGCCAAGGCATTTCGACTCCATGACGGAGCAATTTAATACTTCCACGTCCCTCGCTTCGCACCAGTCTCTGATGGAGTGAGCGTTGCAACCGCTGTTGATGCTTCCAACGTAGAGCACAAGTTTGTTGATGGGCACCACCCCTGTCAGGACGCACGGATCAGCAGGTTCCGTGTTAGGTGATTCCTTCACGTACCGAGAGGTTAAGTAGCCCGCAGAGCTTTGGATACGCTGTCCGTGATTTTGTTACGACTCCTTGTCATAGCCCTTGGCAGATTATGCCGGCATAACATTTAGCATGATCTTGGGATTTCGTCAAAATATTATGCTCCGGCATATTATACGGATTCCAACGTGTAAGGCCGGCATAATCTTTCGGTTTAGACAAAAATTATGCTTAGGGCATGGCTGTGTGTGTATGCGTGGTTTCTCAATCCTCTATGTTCAGCGTGAATACATAGTGGAACCCTCGTCCGAACCGAGCATAATTCAGCATATTTGTTGGCATAATTGTGGCATAATCAAAAGCATAATTTGACGATTGGCCGAGCATAGTCCGCCAATGGCTACTGCTAGATGACACAGAATGGTTTGGCGCATGATGCTAATATGCACTCGTGCTGTAGTGTCTCCCGAGTCCCCACAACCTCCACTGGACCCGCATTCCAGAAAGGACATTGAGCCACCATTCTCCAATAGCCGCTAAGCGTGATTCACTTTGCGTCTTGGCCGGTGGCGCATCGCACCCATCTGAGGTGTAGGGTAGCCAGCATCCCATCACCATCATCCCTTGCCTCCAGACCACGTGCCTATCCCATTGGTTTGCTTCATAGCAAGCATCATGCAATCACTATTGCATCGACTTACCACTATTATTGTGTCTTCAGCATATACTACCACTAGACGCCGGTGGTACCCCAGTAATCCTCACATTTGAAGTTAAGTACGAAACCCGGGAAGGGAGCTGTACCTGTACGGACGGCAATAGGCTACTCAGACTACGGCCAAACTCGCGTCTGAACTACATGTACATGTACATGTAACTTGAATTTCCACGGTGATGCAGTCATGTTTCACACAACCGAATTCCGACCCCTGAGCGGTGCGCTCACATCGCAAAGACCCAGCACTGCAGGGGATCGTAGCACTACGAAACAGAGATCGCTAGAATCGGTGCTGCACTTGAGCACGAACATCAGGGGTCGAATTTCAGTTGCCACCGTACCAGTGCTGTATCTTCCCTGCCCCTGGTCTTGTGCAAGGCTCGCTGTGTTCCTCGCCGTCAGAGCAAATAATCAGCATATCGATACGAGTGTCATGCTTTGAACTGATTTTGCAATCGGTTCGAAGCGTCAAAATCTTTTACTCTTCCGTTTTGATCAGCTAGACTTTCCAGGCTGTCCAACCGTCCTGCTTTGAGCTTCCTGCTAGCTTTGGACCAAAGCAGGTTTTGTATTACATCTTAAGTTAATTTTACATGGGAGACAATTGCCTTTGTATAGATTATGCTGTGGGTGTCAGTTGGGAGTGGTGACAGGATTGGACTGACTGACCTTCTTGGGAGCGATGCGGCCAGTCACTCTGGCTCTGACTGAGATCTGCTGGTGACATTCACACCTACAAGGGTCTGCAGCCACTATTACAAAAAGTAGTGGCTGTCACACACACACACACACACACACACATACACCACACACACACACACACGCACACGCACACACACACACACACACACACACACACAGTCCTGGGTTGAAGTTTGTGAAATTTGATACAGATCTTGTACATGTAACTCTAAAAATAAGGTACTGTATCGCGCCTGGTTGGCAGGTGCCGTAATTTCGTTAGGCCTTAGGAAGTTTGGGACTCCCCCACTTCCCAGGCTGCCCATTACGAAGTACGGAAACGTTGTCCCGCCAGATTGCCTGCCGCGACCGCAAGTGCCCTGGAATGAAGAATAGTAGCATTGACATTGTAATCACCTTGACTGCATCCAATCTCCCAAAATGGAGAAAATAAAACCCAAGCGTGATGTGACAGGCCCAAGATTGATACCAGGGAGTTGTGAAAATCCTTTTATGACTCCCTGATTGATACCAGGCTAAGCAGTCGACAGGTACCGATCGTGTCTGCCGGTCGGTACACGACCCTTTCTTTGCGGAAATGACCACGGAAATACGGGTGCAAATCATGTGCCGTGACGAAGTCACTACTACTATAGACTGAGTACTGTTTTGTTCTGTTCCTTAGACTTTAGTTCTGCATTGCACGCAAACAAAACAGCATATCTGACAGACCACAAGTACTGTAACAGTAACAGTACTAGTGTTACTGAGTCAGTAGTTCAAGTGATGTCCCCCACTCGTGTTCACCCCATTGCCTGGGCCCAACTGGCCCAGTAAATACTGAGCCACGACCGGCGACTGCCACCACATTCCCCTTCTCGAAGCGCGCTACATCGTTCCACACTCGGTCACTTGCGCCCCGCGCCCTAGCCCTCCCTGCATAGGCGAGTCTACGTCTACTACTAGTACTACTACTACTAGTACAATCAGTCATGTAGTACTACGGTCTAGACTGCCGAGCGCTAGCGCGCAGTGCTGTTAGATCTACGCGCCCCACCAAACTCAAAACCCAAATAAAACGTGTGAGACTGTGACCGATGAGCAAAGATCAAAGCCAAGGCCGGCGATGCGCCTATCGCCTGGCCTGGAAAGCCGAACACATGAAGAGTGAAGTAGAGTAGGGCTGTGTCCTGCACAGTGTAGACCCAGGTACTCGAAGTCCGTACACTTTTACAGTGTGTGTTTGTCGAGCTGAAACTCACACTAGCAATGATCACTTGCCAGAATCCTGCTCGTGGATGGAAGGTATCTTGTCCAAGTTTGTTCTGAGGCCAGGCTCGATTGAACCAGGCCATCTTTCGATCCGATCTGTTTCTCTGGAGTTCGCTGATTTTTCATATCAAATTTTTGTGTCGCGGAGGGTACTCTAAGTCCGTACTGATCAGAGGTGACTCGAAATACACACATATTTCTGCTAATTGCTAACTTGCAATCCCTCGGTTACGACGAAAGCACCGAAGGGATATGTTTGGCATGTGCCTCCACCAGTATTTCTTGCAAAAGCGTAGTTTGTTGCCGAACTGCAAGCTGTTTTAGTCGGCTCAGAGAAGAAGCAGCTGCGCTGTGAAAACCGCTGGAAAACAGTGGTGGAGATGCCAGGAGTGTCAACCTTTCTGCAAGAATTGGTGGTTCTCTGTAAAGTCTTCTCCTCTGGCCATTGTCAGCTCTAAGCTGGCTCTTGATGATTGAGTGAAGGTCTGTTTGACGCTGTGTCCGTTCGAAATCGGTCTTGGCAAAGTTGATTTTTGCATGAAATGTAACCCAATTTGTATTTCGTATGGGCACTCGAAAACCCACTCGCGTGGTATGGGACTTCTGCTTATCGTAGATCCCTGAAAATTGCTACGCGAGGAGAACATACCACACTGTCCCCTCGATAAAATATTTGAGTCGAATACAATAACAGAACATGAAATTATGGGCGTACGAACTTAGGATACCATGTACGGACTTCGAGCACCTGGGTCTACACGGAAAGGAACGGTGGCTTGCCTTGCTAGCTGTGTTGCGCACGCCCGATCTCTCTGGCCACTGCACTAACTGTGACTTGCACTGCACACGATAATTATGTCATGTGCCACACAGCTGTAGCGTATCCCGTGCCGATTTTGTCCGTTTTATCTCTACTTTTAGCGGCTGCGCCCTGTGCTACGGCATGCTGGCTTTGGATTACTGAGTATGCATTGAAGGCAGTGTCAGTGAGAGTTGATTACGAAGAGGACTTGAACTAAATAATTGAAGAAGAATAGAATGTACATTGTCGCTGTTCCACAATCACTCTTCAAACATTGTTAGCGTTCAGTGTTTCGCACCTGTTCGGAGAGCAGCTAGCAAGGCCGCTGGCGGTCAGAAGTTCTGAACTCTCCGTGTTTTTTTATCTACTAGTACCACTAGCGCACTGGCTCTTCTGCGAAGGACCAGCGACAACTGGATACTGCAGTCGGCGCTTGAAGCGCGCATTTACCCTGTGGCTTGTGTGTCCTTGGCTAGCTGGGATTTGCTGACGAGCGTGAGGCGTAGTATAATAGTGCATTGAGGAGCTGAGAATTTGGCGAGTGCGAGTGCTGTTGTTGCCAATCGGCGTCATCCTCAGAGAAATGAACGGCAGTCGTCGGAACGCCCAGGTTCTCGCTAAGCTGGACGACGTGCTGAAGAAGGCAGGGAACGAGAAATGCGCCGAATGCTTTGTGCCTGGTAAGGATAGCTTTGCGTATGGAACACCTCTGTCTCTCTTGCTTACTCTGCACGTGCGGGGTTTGATTTCATGTTTCAAAGCCAGTGTATTATTGAAAAGGTAGTTTGCGTATTGCAACAAACATGATTGTAAAAAGACGTGTGGGTAAAATTCATGTCAATGCTGTATCGCAAAGTAACGACATTTTCTGTCTCAAAATGTTGTAATTTATATGTTTTGCTGGCGGTGGCATGCCGCTATATCCATGATGCAGGGTTATTTTGGTAAATGGTGCGCAGCAGTAGCGTAACATAAACCCATTGTTATTGAGCACTGAGCCATAGCAACTAATTACTTTGCCAGCCATCTGCTGCAAAACAATTTTTTCGTACCATAAAATAATTGTGTGTGTGCGTGTGTGTGTGTGCGTGTGCGTGTGCGTGTGTGTGTGTGTGTGTGTGTGTGTGTGTGTGTGTATTGGTGCACGTGCACATGTGTGTGCATGTGTTTGTGTCTGTGGTTAAACATGCCGCAGTGTCACGATGCACACCACACCACACATTGCTAGCGATGACAGTTAACCTGTTTTGAAAATATTACTTGAACGTCTGGCCCAGAAATAGAGCCTTCCATTCATGCTCATCGTGTTTTTATGGAAACAAACTTACGTTAATGGTATGCTTTAGGATATGGCTATCACTTCATCATTCTGTAAATCAATCAGTGCAGATGTTTCCATGTGCTGTTCTGCCTGGTGGCATGATACTTTGGCAGGCTCTCTTTCATCATGTACGTCCCCCCCCCCCCCCCCCCCCCCGAACTGAGTATTGAGCGCCTAGGGAGGACCTACAGTACGTCACTTGAGCGCAGAGGGATAACAAACTTGTACCTGAGTGTGTGTTTTCCCTCTACTACATGGAATGTACTCCTGTGGGCAAGTAGCCAATTACTCTTGGTTGTCCGGGGGGGGGGGGGGGGGAACTTCCCAGGTGGCGCAAGGTGTTTGCTAGTCTGGCCCCGTTTATGGCAGAGCTATACAGCTTGACAAACTACTGCTGAATATAAAGCCGTCCCTGTATTTGGAAACACGTGTGCTGATGAGAAAGAGAGAGTAGAGATTATTGTAGGGTTCAAGTTTGTATTTCCGCAAAACTCCTTTTCTCGTGGATTTTAATTCATAGATTCGGAAGCACCTGCGGGTGATTCTTGTGTACTGATGTTACCCACCACCTGTGCACATGTTTATGATTTCGTTAGTACATATAATTTCAAAGGCTTCCGAATTGTGTGCTTTCACAGAGAGAGAGAGAGAGAGAGAGAGAGAGAGAGAGAGAGAGAGAGAGAGAGAGAGAGAGAGAGAGAGAGAGAGAGAGAGAGAGAGAGAGAGAGAGAGAGAGAGAGAGAGAGAGAGAGAGAAAGAGAGAGAGAGAGAGAGAGAGAGAGAGAGAGAGAGGGAGGGAGGGGGAGGGAGGGAGGGAGGGAGGGAGGAGGGAGGGAGGGAGGGAGGGAGGGAGGGAGGGAGGGAGGGAGGGAGGGAGGGAGGGAGGGAGGGAGAGACAGAGAGAGAGAGAGAGACATGGACAGGGTCAGACGTAGAGAGAACTATGCATTTGTACACAGGATGGGTGACATGCACTAGGATAAAGAGCCGACTGATAGCCGAAGCAAAGATAGAGGAGAGCTCAGTTTTGTTGGAGATGTGAAAAATCACTGAAAGAGCATAATGTAATACTTTTCAAGCTGTAGTTTATGCCGGTGGGGGAGAGAAATTTGTGATTGTAGTGCACTGATTAGCACAGAGAAATGAAATCAAGGCCTTCAAAATAAATAAAGCCTAACAGTCCTACATTTGTAATGGAACTGATCTTTACAACTTTCCTTCTGTTCCCTTCTTGTTGTCTGTGCTGTGCACAGAGAAATGATGCCAAGCCCTTGAAAATAAATAAAGCCTAACGGTGGTACATTTGTAATTGAACTGATCATTACAACTTTCCTTTTGTTCCCGTCTTGTTTATCTGTGCTGTATGTATTGTTGTCACAGATCCGGAGTGGGCCTCCACCAACCTGGGTGTATTCCTCTGCATACACTGTAGCGGTGTGCATCGCAGACTAGGCGTACACATCTCTCAGGTCAAGAGCCTCAAGCTGGATGACAAGTCATGGACGCAGGAAATGGTTGATGTGAGTTTATTTTTTATTTTATTTTATTTTTTACGAATGACGTAATCCCTATGATCAGACAGAGAAGGAAAAAACGCACAAAGGAAGAGAAGAACGGGTAATTGCCAACGGTTGTCTGTTGGTGCTGCTAGACTAGCGGCAGTGCTGGTGGGGCATGGTGGACTCCCCCGACCACTGGTCTCGGGCCCTAGCCATACTACACGCACCGAATATGATACTGTAAGAAAGTCCATTTGTGGAATGCCGGAGTGCTGTGCGCTGTGCTGTTCTTCATTGCTGACTAACTTCAATACCAGTGTTGTGAACAGTGCGCTAATGGGGTGATAGTGCTGGAGCAATATGAACAGTGTTTCTGAAATAAGATTTGTCTCTTTCATTGCGGCTCCAATCACACAAAGATGTCATCTATTTCCTTGTCTCCATAAGTTGTCCTTCTCTTCTGTGTCCTCTCCCTTTCTTTTACATTCTGTCTGTCTGATATTCTATCTAGCTGTCTGTCTCTGAGTCTGTGTGTATGTACAGTCAAACTTTGCGTATAACGACACTCGGCGGGGCATCAGAAAAGTATCCATATTCGCAAGTGTCCTTATACCCAAAGTCTCATTATATGTATCACAGTTAGATGGGACTTTGCTCTGGGCATGGAAATTCTGTCGTTAGTCGGTAATTGTCATTATATCCGCAGTCGTTATTAGCGAAGTTGACTGTATGTGTCTGCCTGTCTATCTGTCTGTCTATCTGTCTATCTGTCTGTCTATCTGTCTATCTGTCTGTCTATCTGTCTATCTGTCTGTCTATCTGTCTTTGTGTGCATGTGATTGTATGTCTGTATGTGCGTATGTTTGTGTATGTAGAATCTTGAGACGGTAGGGAACGTAGGAGCCAACGAGCACTGGGCTAAGCATGTACCGTTAGCGTTCAAGCGACCCAGACCGGACGAAAGACCGTAAGTACCCAACGTACACAACAACACACGGGGCTGCCAGAGGGAAATAGAAACCAAACTTTCACCCGGAGTACAATGATGGCTGCAACTTCATGGTCCGAAAAGGAGAGTACATGCAACTGTTTACATTCCAAACATAGAAAATGCACTTGACTTCGGGTACAGCACTGCGATGTGTCGTGCAACTGTTGACGGAGAGGTACCACTGATGCTGTGAATGGGATTTTTCGGTCTCTGACCACTTTGCGGTGGGTCTGATCTACTCACATCCCACTGCTTTAGGAGCTGCATCTTCGCCTTGATTGACCCCTTGACGCTGGTGGTGTTCGTATTGATGCAGCCTTCTCTGATTAACTCTCACGTGAACGCATCAATTAGTGTGTTTGCACGTGTGCACAAGGCTGTGGTGGGTGGGACAATCTACATATGGCTGGTTGAAGGCACATTTGGTATAAGCAAAAGGCGTGATCAGCCTGGATGCCATCCCAATCACATGTGCATGTGTGTTTTGTTGTGGTCTTTTTTTGTTTTGTTTTGTTCAGAGATTCTGTACTTCGCGAGCAGTGGATACGAGCAAAGTACGAGCGCAAAGAATTCCTCTCGGAGAGCCACCCTGCCTATCTTTGCGGTAAGGCTCGTCAAACGTTCCTGATGCAGCATTTCACTGCTCACCTGGAAGACTCCATGACATCATCTTTAGTATGCTGTTATGTCATCATTCTTCTTCTGTCACTGTGGATTATAGTCCATGATGTCATCTATCTTTTTCTGCTTCATACTACTGCATATCCTCAAGTGTTTTGTGTATAACCTGTGCGCTACTCTGTTGTGGTTTTTGCATGTTGTGGAGAAGTCAAACATAGTAGTGAGTACGTGTCTTGTACCCTTGTGTTTTTGTACTGCCCCCCCCCCCCCCCCCACACACACACACACTCATGGCATCAGATCCTACACAAACCATATTCGTGCCTGTGCTTGTGTCTGTTTTCAAACTGGCTACGCTCTCTCTCTCTCTCTCTCTCTCTCTCTCTCTCTCTCTCTCTCTCTCTCTCTCTCTCTCTCTCTCTCTCATCAACGTGTGCACAGGAGCACGGAGCGGGCTGCTGTACAAGAAAGGCAAAGGTCGCAACGAGTGGAAGCCACGTTGGTTTGTCATGAATCAGAAGGAAGGATCGCTATCCTACTTCAAGTCAAGAAGTTCGGTAAGGAGATAGCTCTCTGTCTTGCAGCTGCGCCTAATGGCATGCACAGCTGCTTATCACAATCATCCCAGAGCAATGGTTCTGTCTTCAACCCACAAGGGCTGGACTGTTAGATGTGTTCAGGATAGTCTTCAACACGGGTCAGGGGAATTTGCGTCTCCTTATGTTCAGGCCCTGAGTGCCACTGCACCCGTGTCTTTGTCTAGATCACTGTTGGTTACTGTAAACCGTTAACTTATTGCAATGGTCTAATTTCTGCGGAATTCGCGACCGCGTGGAAATCGCGAAATTTAGACAGCGCGAAAAGGAGCTCCATGAAAGGTTTAGCAAGAATGCCACAGTAGCACATTCTGCAATCGCAAAATTAAAACCTCGCAAACCTGTCCGGATTCTGAAAACGCGAACTAAAAACGCCGCAATAATTTCACGCTTTACAGTACACCACTCTCTGATCATATCCCTATAACCAATCTCTTAGCTCCTAAATTTAGGACCACCTGTCCAAGAAGACCGCTGAAACCAGGACCGAGGGCTGCTATTTCCAGTCAAATGACCCTGGATACGGAGACCACCTGGTGACAGAGACCACATTTGAAGGTCCCTTGAGCGGTCATCTTAGACAGGTTTCATTGTAGTAATATCCGTCACTCTGTCTGTGCAAACTGGGTTATAATGTTATCAGCTTCAAAATTCAAAAGCAAAAGTATCTTTTCCACTCAAATTAAACTGTTTATAATAGTAATCGGCTATAGCAATATATCGCCTATTATGATCAAACTCTCACTTCAAAATCACTCAATTGCATACATGATGGATCGTTTATAGTAATTGTTGGCACGTACAGGAAGCTTTGGGAAACTGAGATTGTATAAATGCTGTGTTCTACCAGCAGTGTGGTCATAAAATAATTTGATACAGGGTTTTTAATTTTAGAAAGGAAAAGGACATTATGGATACGAGTTAAGAGTAACTTGTGCCTAGTTATTGCACTTTCTGACTGTATATAGTATCCAGTTACAGTGATGGAGAGTTACTCTGAACTCGTATCCATATGTCCTTTTCCTTTCTACATTTATTTATGGCTCAACATCCGAGTTGTTATTTTTGTACTTTATACGTCTCGGTATTACATGAATGATGCACATCTGTCTGTGTATTGTCATCATGACTATTAAAGTCGTAAAGTTATCACTTCCATACTTTGCAGTAACACCATGTCCAATCGAATGTAGTAATACTCGTCTACAGTGATCAAATCTCGCTTCTTCAAACACCAACGCTATATCGGATCTCTACCTGCACTCACATAGATGATGCACAATAGACTTGACTACAAAATTATATTGTGCAGTGAATCCTACTTCACACAAATGTTTGGAGACCAGGGAATCTTTCCCCTGTTATCAGAATTGTGTTTTGAACCAGCTTGTTCAGTATTATACTTCCTCCGGAAAAAAAGGCCGTGACTTTGATAGACCTGTCTGTTTTGGTGAACTGAGCTCTGAGGAATCAAACCAGACAGACTCCGAGATCTAGTAAAACGTTGCCAAGTTTTGGTACAATAATGTACATGTTGCAAGTACAGTCAACTTCGCTTATAACGACAATTCGCGAATAACGACAGAATTTCCATGCCCAGAGCAAAGTCCATACTACCTGTATACATGTAATGAGACTTCGGGTATAACGACACTTCGCGAATAAAGACACTTTTCTGATGCCCCACCAAGTGTCGTTATAAGCGAAGTTGACTGTAAGTATATCCACTTACTTTGCTGAACTGGTTTTGTTCCTATGAACCCAATTTCTTTATCACAGTGACAACTTAGGATGTGGATAAAAAAGTCACCAAGTTTTTTTGTTTCCGGAGGAAGTATTTTTTTTTTTTTTTTTTTTTTTTTTTTACTGAATACCACAGTACCATCAGATGCTGCACAGCGGGGGCGGTGGCATATTGGATGGAAGTGGGGGCGGGGCAAAAGTAACTCCTCCGACCAAAGGTCTCGGAATCATTGTTACTCCTGTGCGCCGATACATAGGAGAAAAGAAACATGTGCATCCAAGAGGGGAGCACTGGCTTTGCAAACGATAATGGGGAGAATTTGAGATTGGGATAGGACAAAACAATAGTAAAAGCAGTGCACCGTAGGAAGATGGAGTGAACTGATAATCGGGTTTTAAGGCTGAGCGAAGGGGATCAAAGACGGGTAGAAGGGAGCTGGAGTGCGGTCAGTATAATTAGGCTGGTGTGTTGGCAGAGATCATAGCCTGTCTGTGGCCCACTCCCACTTGCTGCGCCGCAAGTGGTCGTTGACGTTTTTCTTGAACGTGTGCATGCCTCTGCGAGAAGGGGGAGACTGCAAGTATCATTTGCATGTATTCCAGTTGGAAGTTTCTTTCGTGTCCATGCGAATGTGTCTGGTGCATGTGTTCCCATACACTCCACCCTAGAGTACCCGTTTTTCCCTCGTGAACTGCTCTTCCTGTTACAGAGGGGATTACTGTGCTAACTTGATGTCAGCTGCTAGTGGAATGTGTACCTGAATTACAACAAAACACAATGCAGCACAGAGCTAGAGATACATGCACATTCTGATAATGTACTGGAATTGGGCAATGGGTAATGATCGACCATTTCGCCGACCAGGAGGCTGTAATACTAACCCCAGGAACTACCGTAATGCTTAAAGAAATTCAATGGAGTCACTCACGACCGCCCCGGGAACTGTGTAGCCCTAGACGTGCAAACACTGGCTGTAAAATCGTGCAAGGCACAAACTTGACTCGCGCGATGGTATATCATTGAGCAGCACAGTAGCTCCAGATCTGATACATGTGTAATGCTGTGCACCGTGAGACATGTTCTGCATTGTAATGCTCTAAATCTGACCGGCTGATTGCGTTTG
>NC_088651.1:22997452-23001863 GCF_964019385.1 Sycon ciliatum | reverse complement strand
TCCGTACTGTAGTTTGTGCCGTACCTGGGCCTGTACTACGCGCCACGTGCTTGGCGCTTGTCGCGTAGCGCTGGACCAGGGGCGTTACACCTGGAGGCACGACAACGTACTCGGGGTCATCGTCAGGAACATGCGTGAGGAGATTCGAATCCGAACTGCTGCAAACACCGTACAAACCGAAAATTCAAATGAGCTTGACTTCATCTCGTTTTGCAAGGCAGGAGAGAAGCCAGTTCGCGTTCAGCCCAGACGAAAGTTGGTTACGACTGATCTCCTGTCAGCGGCCTCAGACTGGAAACTTCTTGTCGACTCAGTTAGTGCAAAGATTTCTTTCCCTAGCTGTGTTGCACTTACCACCCTAAGACCAGATATAGTTCTGTACTCTACGAGTCGTAGGATTGTATTCTGGATGGAGTTGACAGTTTGTGCTGAGGACAGATTCAGTGTCAGTAACTCGCGGAAGGACAGGCGGTATGCGGATCTGGCCGATCAATGCCGAGCAAACGGGTGGCAGGTCGTTTCTTTTTCGGTTGAGGTAGGTGTGCGTGGTTTCATCCCGGACTCTCTTCGGAGGGCTCTGAAAGCGCTTGGGTTTTCTAATCGAAGAATAAAATTTATTTGTAATTTGTGCAGTAAGACGTCTCTGCGAAGCAGCTACATCATCTGGTTGCGACATCAACAAAAACACTGGTCGGAAGATCCACTTTTCTGAGGTACTGTATGTGGGGTTCCGTTTATTGAGGTGCGTTGAAATTTATTCTCTTTATCTTATTATTTCTTTTCTATAATTTCCCCATATGAGTTCCTATCAGTTGCTGTGAACACCTTGAGTGGAGAGCGCTTGCTCGAGCGTTGAACCGGGTTCTTAATCCACCATACCCAGTTCGCAAGGCTGGGCGGGGTTGTGAGCAGGCTTTCATTTCATCTTTTCTTATTATTTCTTATTATTTCTGCTTTTCATCTCATTACAAAAATTCTGCGCTTTTTCTCCATCTGCGCATAAAATCTAGACTGACAACCTGCTTGTTAAATCATGCACCTGCTTTCAGGCGTAAAACCCTGTTGTAGAGGTCTCAGTCCTCATTTGTTAGACTTACCTGTCTTTATAAATGTAACTTACTCTCTCTCTCTCTCTCTCTCTCTCTCTCTCTCTCTCTCTCTCTCTCTCTCTCTCTCTCTCTCTCTCTCTCTCTCTCTCTCTCTCTCTCTCTCTATCTCTCTCTTGCACGCGCACACACACATACATAACTCACACACACACACACATGCACACGCGCACCCCCCCCCCCCCCCCACACACACACACATGCGCGCCTCCCCTCCCCCCCCCCCCCCCCCCCCACACACACACACGCGATCGGCGGCATGCCACTCCAAACCCAACAACTTCCTCTCTTGCTCGCTAGCTCTCATTCTTATCACTCCCATAACCACACTGTTCTTCCCCTGCCTTAACTTTTTCAACTGCTCCTTACAATCACATAAACCGAAAAACGAACTGGCTAGAATATCGCCAGGCACAGGATATTCGTATGCACACGGTGGCTCAGCTACCACAAACACAGGCGCGACGGAACCCGCCCGTTGGTCCCGCCATGGCCAGGCCAACTCTTTGGCCACCAACGCCTCTTCACTGCGGAGGTGGGCATGCGCCCCGCCATTTAACACACACACTACGGCATTGGGTATACACGAGGTACGCGTATTTCATACTGGGGTATGGCCGGACCCCCGTTCAAAAAACTGCTTCCTCCAGTCCTGCAAGTTCTACAAAACAATGCGAATGGCCTATGGTACGACTCGGAATGCTGCAGGCGCGTACCTCGTGCATACCCAATGCCGTAGACGGCAAGCTGTTTCCACCACAAAGGCCTCATCACTGAGTCATCAGTACAGCTACGAGCTTTAAGCACGCCGAGCTACATCAGCCATGGTGCAAAGGAGGCACCGCAGACATTAAGATAGCTCGTCGCTCTAGCGCCAGAGTGCTCTAGCTCGTGTGTAGTTCGCATAGTCCGCTCGCCACACCAGCAAATAGCCGTCATACCTACTACATACTGTATAACGAGTCACAAAGTCTAACGTTTTAAAGACCAATATATTTTGGTTATTTTGAAGAACTGTTATGGCGAACCCGGTTTGAGATGTCTGTGTAAAGGTGCGCATACAGATGGGTGGCCAGGTAGCCATCGTTAAACTTTCTGCACGTTATCATGCCAACATTACAAAAAACGTTAAACTTTCCGGTTTTACAGTAGTCAAAGCAGGTGAAATGGCAGCTATGAGGTTGCAGGTGGTACAAGGTCACCACACCACAGATTTGGCGAGCCATGCCCCTGTGCTGCCCCTTTCTTCGGCACCACACAGTACCGTACGCCCCAGCACACACACACACACACACACACACGCACGCACGCACGCACGCACACACACACACACACACACACACAGATTTAACACTCACCGGCAGGCAGACGAGAGACGGCGGCGGCGGAAGCAGCAGCTCCATCAGGAAAATCGAATCCAACACCAGCAGTACTGCTAACCGCACCAGCAGCAGCAGCAGCAGCAGCACGGTTGTGTACTGCGAGGGGTTGACGTCCATTTCCAGAATAATCATAGCTCTCGTCGTCATTAACCATGGAGTGCTGTTGGGGGAAAGGCAACGCTGTTTCCTCCTCCTGTTCGCACTGCTGCCCAAAGTGAACTGAATGATCTTGGAATGGGGGTGCCTCCATCGCAGCCGTGTCAGACAAGCTGCTACCATTGCTGGTGTTCCCTGGACTCATCGTGCTGCTTTCCGCTCGCTGCTTTTGTAGCTCCAAAGCTGCAAAACACATGCACATACACATATGCATATGCACACACACACACACACACACACACACACACACACACACACGCACACACACACACACGCACGCACGCACGCACGCACACACACACACACACACACACACACACACACACACATACACACATACACACACACACACACACACACACACACACACACACACACACACACACACACACACACACCATGTACCACACACACCATGTACAGGTCCTCCCTCGTTAGTAGATAATCTCTGGGCTATCGAAAAGTTATCTTATAACGAGACTTATCTTGTAGCAGGACTTGCAGCTACTTCCTCCGCTAACAAAAACTTCGTGATGGATTTTGATGGATATGAAAACGCTTAGAACAGGTCAAGAATAGTTTGTATCGACTGCAAATCACTGGACAAAGGTGATTCAGCCTATGTACAGCGTCTTTACAAGAGAAACTGTTGGCGGAATGAGCAGAGAGTTCAGTTTGCGTCGCTTTCGCTCGACTAAATTTTGACCTGCGTCGCTGTCGTCATCTGCTGCACGCGAGTCGTCATCTGCTGCACGCGAGTCGTCATCTCTCTCGAGTCGTTTTTCAGCTCGTTTCAGCCTTGCCTCGGCTTCTTTAATCACACTCCGCTGACCTTGATGTCGCCGTCGTTCAAGTAAGTTGGCTTTCAAGCTGCGTGATCTTCCGCGATGGCGATTACTCGTTTCCACCAGGGAGTCGTGAAAAATATTTTACGACTCCCTGGTTTCATCTTCGCTCTCCAGAACCCCGCGAAACGAGGAGTAAAGGCACAGCCGAACTGATTCCATTTTCTCTAATGGATACCCCTGCCAGCACTAAACGGCAGCGGCTAGCAAGTCCACTCGACTTTCTTTAGCCATGAGACTCGCATCGGACTGCAGACTTCTGAAAGAATACATGCACACGGTGATCAGCATTCGAATCTGGGCTTTGCGCAGGTTGAACAAGAACTTGAGTTCAGAATTATTTTCATTGAGCCGTGCGATCGGAGCAGCTCCTTGTTCACTCGCTCATTGTGTGGGTTTGCTGCTCCGTTTTATCGCTCTCTATCGCTCTCCAACTTACTTAGTGCTAAAGTGGTAGAGAGGCCAAGCAGCGCAATATCCCCTCGGAGAGGTGATATTTCAGTTTCGCTCGCCATGACTGTCACCACCTATGTTTCCACAGCGCAATCATCGATTCCGCTCGGCTTGTTGTGAAAGGTCGCTTTCCTTGCATCGTACCTCTTTCATGGCATGCCAGGGAAGGCCAAGAAAGTGATTGCGACTCATTTCACGACAGTTTGTGCCCAAATCAGCCCCTCAAAAATCCATCACGAAGTTTTTGTTAACGGAGGAAGTAAAGGTGAAATAGGCACTAATTCGTACTTACCGGGGCTACCCTCGATACAACATAAATTATCGTTGCTTCAACTCGCTATAAGATCATTGAAAATCTCCAAGTTACTCCAACATAACTCTTCCTTGGATGCAAAGGATCGTCCATATTCACGAATACATAGACATGATATGTTTCCTCTTTCTGCTTTATCCAACGTGTTTTGGCCTT
>NC_088651.1:22872452-22992452 GCF_964019385.1 Sycon ciliatum | reverse complement strand
ACTCCGTACGGTTGCACCCTGTACTGTAGTTCATATTTCATAGTGGTATGATCTGTTCAGTGGTGCTGTCAGGACCGCCTGGAGCAATTTTTGATTGGTTCGGTCACACCATTGGCTTTCTTGGATTCATTATTTTGTGTATGATATGGCGCATAAACATGACCTCCTCAGTTAACACGTGTTGATGGCCAAAACGTTGTCCGGCAGTGATGTAACCGACTAGACCGGTTCCGGTGGGCATTGCTGAACTGTATCACTGTGTGCGTGTGTGTGTGTGTGTGTGTGTGTGTGTGTGTGTATGTGCGCGTGTGTGTGCACGTGTGTCATTTTCTCAACCTGTAAATACCGCATTCGCTTAGTAGCCTCATGACATGGCACCAAAGCAGTATGCCTACCACTGGACTGTATTTGATTCGAATCATCGATTCACTTGAATAATAATAATAATAATAATAATAATACGAAATAGTGGTTGCGACTTCGGCGATGATTTGTAAGAAAGGTTTGCCAAGGTTTGCGAGCTCCGGTGTGGGGGGCAAACCTTTCTTAATAATAATAAGAATATCTTTATTAGGATGACCCAGAGGCTTGTCGCCTATCAAGGGGTTCACCGCTTTGAAGGATGTACATGTACATGTATGAACTTGAAGTCGTCAGGCAACGCATGCTGCCGTGTGTTTGACAATGTTATGCTAGTGTATTCCACCCTGCTATAATCATTAATTAGGCATGCTGGTGGCCTGGCACGCGCGCGACATCCTAAGCTGGGTGTGGTTCTCAACATGTGCAATTGTATAGCCGGCGCTAGTGCGGATGTGCGAAATAAAAACTTCTTACGCACTTCACGGGACTTTCCACCAGCATGATGACCAGAGAGACTGATCATTCACTCCTCGCCAAATACAGACGATTCCAATGTATTGTATGGGCCAAGCAAAATTTAATAGTTTTTTTTAAATAAAATCCAGTAAAAACTGGGGGTTATTATTGCTAGCCACATGGTCGATCCACACGCATGACTGTATTCACAAGTACATAGTGTATTACCTGCGTGTTCGAGTGCTGCTCGAGTGTTTGCTGCCCTGTCTCTCCTCCTTAGCCTTCTAGTTCTAGTTGAAACGTCCGTCCGTCCGTTCGTCCGTCCGTCCTGTTAGTGTCGGGCGCGGGGTTCGTACAATGATACCAGCCTTGTTGCGCCCCTGCTCCCGCGTTCACCGCACGGACAGATCACTCACACCGTCGCAGACCTCCAGGCTCCACTCCCCGATCCTGCAATGAATGGGCAGCTGCACAGTGTGGGTGCAGCGTGGAACTGGTGGAGTGATTTCGCCTATCCTCACCACCTGGTGGGACTTCTCCGTCCGCAATGAAATTACAGCTGTGTTCAACTAAAGTGTTTACTAGCACACTCGCTGTGTCGCAGACCTTAGCCGTTCAGCCGGATGAGAAGAGGAGATCTAACTCTGGGGCGATATCACAGTTATTCTGCTACTCGGAAACGGAAGAAAACAGAAGGAGGCTTCAGCCAGAGGTCAGAAAATAGAAGATTTGCTGGCGAGTGGACGAGGATGTCTTGTTTATAAAAAAAATTAATATTCTAGCCACTATCGATCATACAGCGTCTGACTGTGTATGAACCAGCCGCACTGCTTTTAGTTTTATGTACACGTGGGAATGTCGAAGGGATTTTTTTCAGTTGTACTTGTAGCATGCACGACGCCACGAGACACAGTCGTCGAAGTCTAGACTTGTCACTTGGTGAGTCGGCAGTTCGTGCCTTTCTGAGTTTCGAGTCGGCAGTTCGTTCCTTTCTGAGTTTCTCTACTACGAGCTTCCCTCTAGCTCTTCAGACTTCAGTCTACAAGACTGTACAACCGTGCTGCACTGGACGCACAGTACAGCCTACAGAGTACAGTACAGGCGCAGCTGTTCTCCGATTTGAGTGTACGTGTGCGACTGTGCGTGCATGCGTCGATCATGCAGCTGCATGAAAACGATAGCAGTCGTCATCGCGGCAGGGGGTTTTCTGGAGTGGCTGGTGCCATGCTAGTGCGACTGGAGTTGAGGCTGCGCGGGATCCGCTGGAAATCCCCGCGGCACATCCGGGAGACGCACTACGTCATTACGACTGGCATTATACTTATACCAAGAGTCATTATGGACTCTTGCTTATACTTACTAAGTTATACAAACGTGTAGTCCCTTTTTTCCCGGTGGCATACTGCTGGCATTATAACACCATTTCGCATGCAAAATTGGCGTTACAAGCATAATTGCCGGTCGACAATGGTGTCATGCATGAAGCTGGCTAGGTCCAGTTCCGAAAATCGTGCATCTGAACCCGTCCGGCTTCGTCCGGAGACTTGACGTTGCAAATCAACCTTCTCAGTGGATTGTTTCAGACAACATGCTCACTGCTGTTTAAGTTTTTTCTTCTACGCTTTGGCCTTGATCCAAGACGGCCTTTAATTAAATCGACTTTTCCAACTTTCAAACTGGCATTATGGAGTAGTGTGAGCATTATAAGTGGCATTATATCCTCATATTATGAGCATTACCTTTAGCATTATCGCAGCAAATAACTAGCATTACCCGCCCATATCCATGCCTACAAGTAAGTAAGCATTTTTTTAGTTGGAGTTGGACTATGTAATTCTGCTTCAGAACGGGTTTATTGAGCTTTATTCACAACACCAATCGCTTGAAACTATGAAGTAAGAACCAAAGGCAAAGCAAAAACTCCAAAAAGACAACCCAAAATGCCTACAGGCATGCAAAGGCGAAGCCACGCCTCTGCCCGAGTCAGTGATATGCACACACGCACCCACGCGCACGCACACGCACGCACGCACCCACGCACACACACACACACACAAGGACAGTATGTACATGTACATGTATCCCCGGGCATTTTTAAGGAACGGTTTTTTCCTGTTAGCTCTGTTTGTCCAGTACAGTCAACTTCGTTAATAACGACTGCGGATATAACGACAATTCGCGAATGACGACAGAATTTCCATGCCCAGAGCAAAGTTCCATCCAACCGTAATACATTATAATGAGACTTCGGGTATAACGACACTTCACGAATAAGGACACTTTTTTGATGCCCGGCCGAGTGTCGTTATAAGCGAAGTTGACTGTACATGAGATACGTCTTTCTTGTTGTTTTTCCTTCTCCATGTAGCTGCTTCCAGCATGGTCAACAACAGTACCATGGCCTTTTCAGATTTTCATTGTACCTATTTGTAGTACCTCCCGGGATCAGTACTTCCTTTTTAAATAGTATTCACCAAAATGCCTCATTCTTAGCATTCTTTTATTCGCTTCCATGTTATTGGGCTTATTGCCCGTTTGGTATTGCGAATTCAAAAAACAACAACAACAACAACAACAACAACAACAGCAGCACAGCCGGCGGCAAAATGCTGCAAAGGGGCTTCCGACCTTGCGGCCGCAATGTAAGAGGACCTGCAGCCCCTAAAGCATGTGACTGCCCAGCGCATCTAGCAGGCAAAACCGGAAACCCGGGTGCGTACCTCATCCATCACGGCAGAGCACACCCAAGTGTTTGTTTTTGTCCACAACCAAAGCGGCCGTAGCGACTTCAGAAATATAGTAGTTTCCTTGCCCGCCACACCCGAGGTCGAAAACACCAGTGGGATGAATGACGCTTTCCGACTGCACCTGGTTGACTCTGGCACCATACACCGCCTTCTTCGTCCCCTCGCCGTGTGTTCTCAGGTGGCTAAGGATTCCCGGACGAGACAGCAAGGACGGCCCAAGGCCAGTGACCATTACATCAAAAAAGCGGCCATCCTGCTACCGCTACCGTGACCAGAACCCCTAACCCGTATGTGTTCAGGCGTGCCTCTGGCTGACGATTAGCCGAGGCGGCAGAGATGTCCTCACCGTGTAGTGGGACTAACGTGTTCGATCTCGCCATCGGGCAATACCTCCTGCAGTACGCCAGCCAGGAGGTCCCGGAGCTCATTATGGCGAGCCGACGAACAGCCGACGGTCGGGTACGTCAGGGCGTGGTGGGTAGTCATGGACTTCCCACAGACACAATGATTACCTACACTTTCCAGTGGCAGATCACAGCGTACGCATAGCACGTCTCTGAAATCCGACTTCTTCAGCACAATGCGGTTTTTCCAGGACGGTTGTGCTGTTAACCATGTTGACACGCCCTTTTTGTCTGCTACTGCGAGCAGCTGCCGCTGGACAGGTGAAAGCTCCGCAACAAGCTCTGTCTGCTGCTGCCGGCGCCCACCGACATTTTCCTGGCGCTTCTGTCGGGCGATTCCTCGGGCCTCATCAACGGCTTCGAGAACAGGATTGGCCAGGCTCTCCACGATACTCAAGACGCTGTGTGGGTTTTGGTCCGGACTGATGGCTGGGGAGTCTCGTTTGCTCTCGTTACGGTGGGCGTCAACCAAGTTCACTATTGGCGCCATTATAGCAAGTGATGCCTGATGCTCTGCCTCGATCTGCAGACTTTGCTACCATAGGGATTGCCAAGCCTCCGAATCGCATCGGAAGGGACAGAAGCTGCATGTCTCTGCCATTCCCTGGCCCAAAAGGATAGGAAGAAATTGATGATCCAATACCTCATCCGTAAAGGCGCCAGGGTGACGGAGTCCATCAATGATGCTCTCAAGTGGTAGGATCATTTGGATGATAAGCCCTTTGTGAGCACAGCATAGGCGGTCTGAGGTTGCATTTCCGCCATTACAGCGAGAGCCATCAGCTCCTGTCGCCAGTTGTTGACGTACATGTACAATGTACATGTACCTGTATCCGGGACGATGTCAATACTCTTCAGAACCAATGATCCCGCCGAGATATTGGTGACCCGCCGCCGTGACGCAGACTCCCGTCCCCTGGAACACTTCCTCTGCCCTGTCCAGGTACACTGTATTGTGGCTTAACCAGGAGAGTGGTCTTCATGGGATTGAGATCAGTGTATCCATACGTACACTGTACTGTGGCAGTTTACCAGGAGAGTGGTCTTCATGGGATTGAGATCAGTGTATCCAGTACAGTGGCATTACCAGGAGAGTGGTCTTCATGGGATTGAGATCAGTGCATCCATACTCAGGTCCGATAACGGTTAACATCTTTCCAGTAGCTGGCGAGGGAGCTAATGTCACCGGCAGCCGCATCGTCGTTGGCATACCACTCCTGATCGACGTTGAGGTTTGCCTCCTGCACCCTCTGAACTACCGGTACGGTTGCTAAAGCATAATAAGCCATGGCCAGGGGATCGGCCTGACAGGTTCCTTCTCGGGAGAGAACCTTGCCGCCACCAGCCACAAACAGTCTAGTCCTATCTGTGTAGGTATTTTGCAATTTCCTTCCCAGAGCCGGTCAGATCCTCGGAATGTTGTGAAGTGCTGCAGTACGGGCTGGGGAGTTAAAAGCGTTTGTCACACCCATAAAGAGAACCGCCTCTGTATCATCAAAGTTGAATATTTTCTGCATAGCGTGTACAGCAGAGCAGCTTCGCAGGCAGACGGCACACCCACACAGAGCTGCATGGGAGCGACAGCACATGGACCGTCGGTCGGGCTTGATCACTGACTTCACTGCCCGGCCAATAAGACAACGGAACACTTCGACGACTGCAAATTGCAGCAATAGGGCCGCGAATACCGGACGGCTTCTTGGCCAGCGGGATGAGTCTAGATGCGGCGAATGCACTCACATCGGAAGCCGGTATTACCTCTGTACACAAGCACTGTGCAGAGAGCCCCACTCCGCGACCGGGGCATTGCCACATACGGTTCAAATGGTCGCAAAACCGAGACTCTCCCAACCGCGGTTTATGGTTGTAGTCAGGGACACTGTCTCCCACATACAGAGCGCCCTCGCCTTGCTCACGCTGTCACCGTGAAAACATAGTCCTCTCTAGTGCCTGGTACAGTAAGACCTCGTTCAATTAACCACACACATCCGTTTTCCACCAAAATATCCGGATAGGCGAGGGAACCAGATAATCGAACACACACACTGTATGTATGCATGGCATATGCTATAAATCGGTAACCAGCGGTTTTCTTCCGGATGGCGAGGGATCCGGATAAAAGAGGACCAGATAAGCGAGGTCTGACTGTATTCACATTCAGAGCAATGATGGTTCAGTGTCACCTGCTGATGCAGTTGTTTCTTGTTAAGTTGATCTGTAGACTGCAAGCAGGGGTTCTGGACAGCCGTGCACGTGCGTGGTGTCCAGGGCAGCCGTACTTTTAGAATCTACCAGCTTGTACACACTGCATTACGGTTGCAATTGGCTCAAGACTGGGTTTCTTCTCTGCAGTCTTCAAGTACATATGTACATGTTTTTCGATTTTGACAGCATGTTACAAGGCGAGGACGCGTAGTGCTCCTGACTGCAACCATAACCCGGTTACATGTTAAACTACCAAGCAAGGCTTCTGTGTATATACCATACATAATGCATGTAGGGCTGTGTATACATGTAGAGCTGTGTAAAGCTCGGCGCTATTTTAATCATGAGGTTGGATTTCTCCGGCCAGTACTGTACACGTGTACAAGTACACGCAAGAACACAAACACACATGTGCGTGCACACACACACACACACACACATGCACACACGCACGCACGCACACACACACACACACTCACACATACATACACATACATACACACACACGTGCACACACACACACACACACACACTTGTACTTGTTATTGCTCACCGCCAAAACTGGTCACGTGGGTCTCCCCGGGAGAGGAGAGTAGAGAGAGACTCAAAAGGAATCTTGGAAAGATGACTCAATTGGCTATTGAACCGCCCAATGGCCGACACCCCCTGAAATCCCCAAAACTCTGGGTGGACTTGAAAATGCACACACACACACACACACACACACACACACACACACACGCACCATTACAACATTTCACAGGACTCTTTTTCATCTGTCCAAATCCATGACGTTCGATCGTGCACGATGACGTATTGTTCCATCAGCAAACCACTACACAGACACTGGAAAAATAAAAGAATTCCACCTGGGAAAAGTGGAGACTAGAAGAGATGAAGACTATCGTCAGCAAAAGAAAGTCTGTCCAACGAAGACTCCACGTGTTGACCAAACAGTCACTAAGCACATCTCTCCTCAACTCTCACTCTCTCTCATGTAGAGAGTTGCAAGGGAGATGCAAACACAACTTTCACAGAAATAATATAGACACGCTCGCAGTGCAAATGCAGATGTGAGAGAATACTGGACTGTCCGGGCCATGGCAGTATCACTATTTGAGAGCGCACTGGAGACGGAGAGAAAGGAAGAGCGAGAGAGAGAGAGAGAGAGAGAGAGAGAGAGAGAGAGAGAGAGAGAGAGAGAGAGAGAGAGAGAGAGAGAGATGTGAGGAGCATTGGTCGAAATGACAATCAGCCGTAATGCGTGAGAAAAGAAAGAGCCAAAGGCTGCGCGAAGACGTTGATTTCCGGAATGCACGGACATGCATTATTGGAACACTGGCAAACAAGAAAACGGTGATGTCTCTGGCCCCAGATGATGCTGGGCAGACCACGGCAAGTGGGGGAGACGCATGCACAGACGAACAGACCGACAGATGCACACACACACACACACACACACACACACACACACACACACACACACAGTCCGCTTGCACGGGCAACGCCAAGCATACGCACGGCGACTCACCACCACCACGGCAGCTGCCAGACATACTCGGGAGTAGCTACATGTACATGTAGGCAAGATGTGCGCCGGCAATGTCAACAGGCCAGATCAAGACGGTTGGAATGAAGAAAACTTGCACTTGAACAAGTGGCCAAGCAGTCAAAGCACTGGAGACGAGAACCTGCAAAAGAGTCGCATGGAAGTAGCTTCGGTATGATGTCTCTATCTCCTTAATGCCAATGACAGCAGCAGGTTGGTTGCCAGGCGCCTAGCCGCTCACCGAGCCGACGGCACCTCTTCAACGGTCTAGGATGACTGGAATAGAAACGTGAGAGAGAGAGAACGGTGCATGCAAACACACACACGCGCGCACGCACATACGCACCACACACACACGCACGCACACACACACACATGCACATACACAATCGAAATACATAAGCCTGGGAGTGGGGCCGGCCCTAGCCATGCTCTCCTTCAACAGATGGCGAAGGCAACCCAGTACCTCTTCAGCCGGAAAAAAGTACCGTGTTTCCATGGAAACATGGGAACCACTTGGTCTTTGGTAAAACAAATAAAATTTAAATTGAGTTAGAACTTGAGAAGAAGTAGCGACGACCCGGCCATTATGGATCCACTGATGAGCTCAGGAGGAGCGAAACAGCTGTCTGGAGGGTCATTGTCAATATCAATCTATATACCGGAATTATCCTCGCTGTGGTGATGGTGATGTGAGTGAAGAGTTTGGATCGGCCAAGAGCGCAATGTGGTGGTGGTGTGGTGTATTGGATTTACAGTTGTGGCAAGTGAATTCCGACACTTGGCATAAGGGACTGCACCATGCAGTCCGCAGCCCTGCATACGCAGTACATGCGTTACATACAACTCTATCTGTTTGATGACAAAACTCGTACTCATCACAGTCAAGGTTCAGTCAAGGTTCAAAAGGTGCTGGCAAAATTTAAAAATGAATGAGGATTGGATACCAATACTCCTTATGTGTACCATGTGTTGTGAACTGTGTGTACCTTCGCTGTGACCTTTCGATCTGTTTGGGATGCATACGGCTCTATAGTACAAATTAGGTGCAGTGCATTACATCATTGGTCACGGCTGTTTTTTGTGCGATTTCACGCCACTTAACAATATGGCCGCCGAAAGTCTCGATTGGGCTTCAATGGCAAGAAAATTTGAATTTTCAAATCGTCAGAACACGAGTAGGCCATGGTTTCCACTGGATTTTGGAGACTAGTCAGCCCGGACAGCCCGGGAACACGCTGATCATCTGCGTCTTGTTTCAAGCTTTCCGCTCGTACCTCACATGACTGCCTTTCCTTCAAGAAACATTTGTTCTGTGTCGTGCGACTTTGGCTTCGTTCTGGAATACTCCTTGTGTCGTCGCTGACAAACTCGGCTCCGAGAAGCCCTTCCCGATTTTTCCCAGCTTAGATCGATTTTTTCCCAGGTAGAGGACTATCCTCTGGTTGTCTTCCCCAAGTGTCATTAGAATACGCGCGACGAGTCAGGAGCCTGTTTTCTCTTGATTTGGAAGACAAAATGGTGTGGCCCTTTAGTTGCTGTTGAGTGTAGAAGGCTGCTTCCTGCTGTAAATTGCTTAGTCGGCATGTGGGATATTGTAGAAGAAGACAGCAGCCGGCCAAGTGAGCTTGAAATAGTGATATCTACCCTATTGTGCGTTGAACGATTACGAAATGTCTAACTTGAATGTTGTACACGCGAGCACGCCAAGCAGAGGCTGACAATCACTGGCGAGATCAATCTCCAGATTGCCAGGAGTACTTCGAGCAAGTTTGAAGCGGAAAGACAGCTAACTGGGCAGGCCAGGACGCCTTTCCACCCTCTTTCTCTCTCAAATTGCCGAAAAGTCGAGTATCTCGCTCGAGCGCTTTCAAAACTTTTCTCTTGGTTTCGCGTCCCAAATCGTGGAACCACGCGAGGATCGACATGAGTTTCTTGCAAAAACGCAAACTCATCGCGTATTTGTACTATTCGCACAATATTACATAAATCGCACCGAACGACGCCATATTGATAAGTGCCTGCACGTGAACAGCCGTGTGGTGTTCATTTGTGGCACTGTCCCCTATGGCAAGTGTCGGATTTCACTTGCCACAACAGTAGTAACAACACTCACTAAAAATCATCCCGCCTTTATAACAGTTACGTAAGATTATAGATAGGTTTGCACACAACGGAAATCCGGAAAACTTGGACATACTTTAACCGGCATAGATAAATTATCTTTTTTTTTGTTGCTGAGCTCTTTTCCGGTTGAATATTATCATAATATTCAACCGGAAAAGAGCTCAGCAACAAAAAAAACAACAGGTGTAGTCGTCACGGCAGTACAACACAGCCATGTGTGTGATACATGTGTACTGCCGTACACTGACCACATCTTTCTTCTTCGGGAAAACCACATATCGTGATGCAGAAGGCGAAAGTGGATTAAAAATATTTGCCAAAATCCATTATAGGAAGCGATTTTATTTTTTATTTTTTAAATGGTCAGTGTAGGACAGTAGACAGTACACTGACCACTGACAGTACACTGACCATATAGGTGCATAGGTGTGACCGCAGTGACGAATTTCTCCTACTAAAATCCATACAGTTCCCACTGTCATGCTAGTTCCCAACGAGCAGATTTCGTACTTCAAAGTAACCTTTTTTTCGTCATTGGAGGTCTTCACGAAAAAACAAAACAGTTTTCTTGGTTTACTACGAAAGAAAAAAATACCGGTACGGTGATATCCCTACCATAAATTTATCCTTGGCTCTCCATCCGAGTCCATTCTTGAGATATAAAATTATTTATTTCTGATAAAATTATTTATTCCCGTAGCTATGCAGAAGACGTTACTTCAGTAACGTCTGGCGCTAGCCAGGGTCCACACAGCTTTAATTTGGTGTTTGTTTGTTTGTTTGTGTCACGCTTGGCGCTACCCCGTATCTGTCCCGTACCGTACCATCAAACACAGCTGGCCACATACAGCTGGCCGCAATATTCAAATAGGGCTTTCAAATGCAAGATCGTAACTTGAAGCAACTTGGAAGAAGGAGTATGAATGCGAAGTGTATGGGGGAATGCATGTAGGACGATAGTGCGGGTTCGAATCCCTGGTTACTAAGTATGCCTGAAAAAATAGGAGAATTGAAAAACATCCCTATGCTTTTTTTGCCGTCATCAAGGCGGTAGACGGTGTCGTATTACCCTCGACCGTACCTGTCCCGTACCGTACCAGCAAAGACGGCTGGCCACAATGCATATTCAAATAGGGCTTTCAAATGAAAAGATCATAACGTGAAGCAACTTGGAAGAATTATTGCCGGTATGTATGGGAAGTGTATCGGGGGATGCATGCAGGGCGATAGTGCGGGTTCGAATCCCAGGTTATGTCTTAAAAAAAAAGAGGAGAAATTTATAAGAATTTATAACATCCCTATGCTTTTTTTGTCTAGATCATCAAGGCAAAAAAGCATAGCGTAGGGCCCTGAGCTTCCAAGCTCTCTCGTTTCTGACTCTGTTCCACTGGATTTCATTTCTAGCACTCACCTTGCTGTGATACGCTTCCAGTTCGGCATCGAGGTCCTCCTTAGATACTGGCTGCTTGGAGTTGCGTGATCCTCCACCGCCACCACCACGGCCACCACCTCCACGGCCTCGGCCACCACCGCGTCCACTGCCTCGACTTCCACCACCGCCACGGCCACCGCCGAATGAACGCTGCTGTTGCGGCTCTCTGGGTGTGCTCCAGGAGCTATCGTTGCCAGCTCTCTGGCCAAGCCTGTGTGGAGAGCAGATTAAACACACAGACACACACACACCAATGTCAAAGGATAAACCAGGCAGGCATAGTGCGTTGGTCAAAGACCATGTCACCCATGATTGAGATACAAGAGGTAGAGAGGAGATTAAACACTCGCAATGTCAACAAAATTTAATAAACTACCGTATTGTTCCGGAGTATAGGCCGCACTTGAAACACCAGTAATTCACCCCCAAAAAAGGTCGGTGTGGGTTTATACGGTGATGGTCAAATTAATAGCGATAAACAGGCTAGATATGGACTCGGATGGAGAGCCAAGGCTTAATTAATTATACAAAAGAGAAAGACCAAGATTGATTGTTTAGTAACTGGTGGTGTTAGTGGACAGTATAGCGTAACTTGTAGTTCCTTGGTCTTTCTCTTTTGTATAATTATCAGGGTAGATGTCCGTATTTCGTGACAGAAAATTTGGGTCCGGCTTACACTCGGGAAAATACGGTAGAACTATAGGCGCACTGTAAACACCGATGGTGACAATGAGGACTCTGGCAGTAGCAGTAGCAGTAGCAGCGGCAGCAGAGGAACAGACGTTGACTAGTACAATCAAGTGGATATGTACCGACGTGCGTGCGTGTGTGTGTGTGTGCGTGTGTGCGTACGCGAGACAGTATGCATGTGTTGTTTGGTGTACTAGGATATAATATAAGTGCTAATCTTGCAACTGGCATATGCTGTACATGTGTGTATTTGTGCATGATCATCTGCGTGTCTATGTGAGTGCGAAGCACACAGCCCAACGCAGAAGAGTACAGTCATGTAGAGCTAGCAAAAAAATCCCCGACGAATAGAGAGGAAGAAGAAGAGGCAAGCTTGAGCAATTGCAGTTAAACCTGGCAAGGTGACCACTCGGATACGGCGACCACCTGTCTTAGAGGACCAAGGGATAATATTTCCAGTCAAATGACCCTGGATAAGGAGACCACCTGGTAACAAAGATCACAAATTTGAAGGTCCCTTGAGCGGTCGTCATAGGCAGGTTTTACTGTATACACCACTGCACACCCTTACCTGCTGGCAACAGAACGAGGAGCACCGCTGGAAGCGGCGGGTGCAGGCGATCCTGATGCAGGTGATGAGTATTCTATTTGCATGGGTTGTCCTGAGAACACACACACACATATATAGACATGCCATACACATGCCATTACACACGCACACAAATGTACACACAAATGTACACACAAACGTACACACACACACACACACACACACACACACACACACACACACACACACACAAACACACACACATACACACACATCATTACACTCCCAAATAACTTACTGTACCGACAACAGGCACAACAGGTTGAATGGACATCGGGAGAAGGATGAGGAGAATGAGGAGAGAGAGAGAGAGAGAGAGAGAGAGAGAGATGCAAAATTTCGGCATTTCTCGATTTTCGACATTTCAGCAGTTGAGGCTGTAATTCCTCCTATGTGTAATGTACCAGAGCTCTTCACAAATGATTTAGCGCCGCCACCGTGTCGACTCACCATCCAGGGGCACTCTGTTGTATTTCTTGTAAGCGGTGGCTGCATCTTGTGACCGTACAAAGATGATTGTAGCCGCTCCCAGTGATCGTCCAGAGCTGTCGTAGTGAACCTTGGCGGTCTTCAGATCACCAAACTCACCAAATAATTCCTGGATTTCAGAAAAAGAAAAGGAATGGACAAGCAGGAAATCCATGAATTTACAGACACACACACACACACACACACACACACACACACACACACACACAGTGCACGGATAACACACAAACGCGCACACACACACACACACACGTGTACACACACAGTACCCCCCCCCCCCCCACACACACACATACACAGACACACACTACTACAGTCAGTATCGCCTATAGCGTTGGTGTTTGATTTTGAGCATTTTATCACTATAAGCGATATATCACTATGACCGATACTGCATGCAATGTATGCGAGTGGGGTGTAAAACGACTCAGGGCGCCGTGCACATACGCACTGCATAGCTGGCTACAGCTCATGTCACACAAAATCAGCATTTCCTCACGATGGAGGCATATTTGGCAACTTGTACAAGCAGAACTCACCAAACAACACTGGACAAGTTAGTTCTTCACGAAGAAGTAACACCATGTTCTCCTCTGACACCACTTGATTTTACATCAATCACTATAATCGATGCAAACATAATGTAATAAAGGTCTTTTGAAATAAGAATTTGATCACTATAGGCGATATATTACTATAGACGATTATTACTATACGCGATAACTGTGTATACTTAGTTATGGCAAATGAAAATGAATTTGAGAAATTGATCACTATATCCGGTATATTACTATAGCCGCCAACCTTATAGGCGATACGTACTGTACTATCAATCAGCTACCCCTTGGGGTCACGCCGCAGACACACACACACACACACACACACACACACACACACACACACACACACACACCTCAGACCTCAGACATGCCCATCGCGGAAGCGATGATAGCGAACAGCTATGATAGACATAGCAACTTGTGCTGGGATTACACCATTCAACAGCTTGCAAGGCTGATGAATTGACCGCCACTATTTTTAGCCTGGTATCCACCACACAGCTGTTTGAAGTGACTTTTTCTGGTCAGAGAATCCCTATTTTTCGTTTTTCCATTTTTTTCCTACACACACCCCACACCACATACTCCGGCATACACTGGCTGTTGGTAACCACCCAGGAGAATGAAAGAAAAGCCAGGAAGAGTCCGAGAAAGAGAAGAAAGACGTGTGCGACCATAATCGTCGGGAATTGAACCCGCAACCTCTCGATTGGAAACACACACACACACACACACACACACACACACACACACACACACACACACACACACACACACACACACACACACACACACACTTACGCACAGAGCAGTGCCTACCTGCACATCTTCGTCGGACACCTCAAAGTGAAGGTTAGTAACTACTAGTTTATTGCTGTCAGCTGCCTTTGGGCCAGCATAGCGTGGTGCTGGCCCGGGTCCATCACGCCGACGACCTCCATTACCAGCAGCTACTTCCTCGTAGCGATCATGCTGCCATTCACTAACACTTTCTACGTTGCTTTGGTCCTGAACGGGTAGACAGACAGACAGACAGACAGACAGAGACACACACATATACACACACGCATACACACACACACACATACACACACACACATACACACACAGACACACACACACACACACACACACACACACACACACACACACACACACACACAGATAGACACACATACACACACACACACACACACAGATACACACACACACACACACACACACACACACACACACACACACACACACACACACACACACACACACACACACACACACACACACACACACACACACACACACACACACACACACACACACACACACACACACACACACACACACACACACACACACACACACACACACACACACACACACACACACACACACACACACACACACACACACACACACACACACACACACACACACACACACACACACACACACACACACACACACACACACACACACACACACACACACACACACACACACACACACACACACACACACACACACACACACACACACACACACACACACACACACACACACACACACACACACACACACAGGCGTCAGAACAGATAAACAGGCAAACACATACAGAAGAACCTGTCAAGGCGACCACTCTGATAAGGCGGTCACCTGTCCTAGAGGATCACAACAACCAGGACCAATGGATGTCATTTGCAGTCAATTGACCCTGAATAAGGAGACCACCTGTACACGGGAGCCACATATATAAAGCCCCTTGAGCGGTCGCCTTAGACCGGTTTCGCTTTACACAAACAGAGGCAGACAGATAGATGAACAGTTTGGCAATGCAAGATACAAGACTACAAGACGACGCTTGCTGCATTTTTCTTGCAGTTAGAGTACTGTATAGATCAGATCCACCAACCACCGTTTAGGAGCCGCATCTGACGCCTGATCATGGGGTGGTGGCGTCCCACGGAAGCGGAAAGGTGGTTCTTGACCAGGGAGTTGTACGACTCCTTGTTCTTGACCTGCCCGGTACGCGAACCCCGTCGAGTTTATTTTTTATTTTTTATTTTAGAGTATTGTATTGAATGTAGCGGGTGCAGTGAATGGGATTTTTGGTCTTTGACCACTTTGCGGTGGGTCTGATCTACTCACCTCCCACCGCTTAGGAGCTGCATCGGCGCCTTGATCCAAGAGGGTGGTGGCGTTCCTGCGGATGCGGAAAACTGGGCCTTTGGCCGAGTCTCACGCGAACTGAGAATTTTTTTTAAATTTGTTTGAGTACTGTAAGTAAACAAATAATATTCGGTGCGTATTTATTGTCGGCCTGATCATACTTGGCCGAAAATTTGCTGCAACCGAAACTTTTTTTTTGCAAGGTTCAGTGTGACAGTGTATACAGGCAGCAGCAGTACCGGCCGAAATTTTGTTGCAGCCGAAACGTGTTTTAGCCTTGAAAGGCCGAAATTTGAATGGGTCGAACATTTGTCGACTTCCAGTGTTCTATCTGTGATGCTGTGGGCCAGTGCGGATTCGCATACAAGCCGAGCATCCCGGATTCCCAGGCACAGTGCCGGAAATGGGACGTTTGCCACCGGGGTGTACTGCAAATGTTTCGGGAGTGGGATGGAACATTTCAAACCACTGCTCTTCTTTTCTCATTTCGCCACCGGGCACACTCTCCAGCCGACCTTGGCCACTACACCAGAAACACGACTCCCAGGCTGTACAGTAAAACCTGTCTAAGCCGACCGCTCCAAGAGATCTTCCAAGTGTGGCCTCCGTGAGCAGGTGGTCTCCTTATCCAGGGTCATTCTACTGGAAATGATCTCCATTGGTCCTGGTTGTAGTGGTCCTCTAGGACAGGTTGCCACCTCATCAGAGTGGTCGCCTTGAGTGAAGGTTGGGAGAGTGCTAAATGGCTAGAACTTGTCAATACAGTCAGACCTCGCTTATCCAGTCCTCTTTTATCCGGATTCCTCGCCATCCGGAAGAAAATCGCTGGTTACCGATTTACAGCATATGCCAAGCATACACACAGTATGTGTTCAATTATCCGGTTCCCTCGCCTATCCGGATATTTTTTGTGGAAAACGGATGTCTGCGGTTAGGGCGCGTTCAGACTACCGTGAATCCCGTCAAACCGTGAATGGCGATAAACCGTGAAGGACATTCGCACTACCGATAAACTAACGCTACCGTTACTTAAGTTTTGCAGCTCTCACCGTGGCATTGAGAAGGGATTTTCCCTTTTTCCCAGCCCGAGCACTTTTTTTTACTGCCGCAAAAGTTTCACTGCTGCAGCAGCCGTGGCAAAAAAAACTTTTCCGCCGGTAACGTGCCAGTAACGTCACGTGATCAAATCACCTTGGAAACTTTCCCAATCGGTCACTTTTTATCGGTAGTCTGAACGCGCCCTAATGCGAGGTCTGACTGTACTGTGAGTCTACAAATGTTCGACCCATTCAAATGCCGGCCTCCCAGGGCTCAAACCCATTTCGGCCGAATCAAATTGTCGGCCTGTACTGCTGCCGCCTGTATACACTAGACATCATTAGCAAAAGTACGATAACGCTAACTTTTACGGTACTCACTCCCAGCCGTGACTAAAGACGTTATCGGATAACGGAAAAACGTTACAGAGCTCAAAATAACGGGCCGACGTTCGTTATGGAAATTCTGCAAAAAATGCAAAAACTCGCATTGTTTTGTAACTTCGGTGCTGCGTTTATTAGGAAAGGTTTTCCAAGGACCTGGGAACAGCGAAAACTCATTTTTGCCGTGCTTTTGCTATTCCAGAGTAAAAGACCTCGCCAAGGTATTCTTTCGGTACGACAGCAAACTCCCTGGTTCAAAATTTTGAATTTCCCACACCTGTTTCCACGAAAATTCATACCGCCATGGTTGTCACGACTACTTCGTCTCAACTACTGTATAAGCAGAAATATTCGTCTGGAATTTAATTTCGTCTTTTTCGTCCAAGGAGCTTTTGGACTAAATTAAATGTAGGACGAATATCGATTTGTCCAGCGTTTCTATACACTCTTATGACCCATGGACGAAATTTTCAAGCGGACGAACTCCTTTTCTTTGGAGTTGGACGAAATTATTGACCGACGAAATTTTCTGCCTCTACAGTATAACGTACTTTGTGCTAAGGGAAAAGTCAGCTTGAACGATCCGAAGTACGGAAAGGTTTGCGTTTACGTTAGCGTTTTTTTAGCTAAGGATATCTACTGTCACACTGGACCTTGCAAAACAAATTTTCGGCCAAACATGACCAGGGCGAAAATAGCCGAAAGAAAATATGCGCCGAACATTTGCTGACTTACATGTACATCAGCACTCGTTTATGTAGAGGACTACTGAAGACGACTACTGTAATTTAATATTTTCATGCCAGTGTCTGCTACAGCTTGGAGCTGTGTTGCTGGTGTGGTGAACGAAGGCCATCGAAGAGAGCACATACAGTGCACTGTGGGGAGATTCCGACTACAGTAAAACCTGTCAGGGCGACCACTCGGATAAGGTGACCACCTGTTCCAGAAGACCACTGCAACCAGGAGCAATGGATGTTATTTTCAGTCCACTCAAACAACCCTGGATAGGAGCTCACCTCGAACCTTCTTAGACAGGTTTTTCGCTGTCCTGGTAAGTGAGGATCAGGCCAGAAGGTAGAAGAGTCAGAGAGGTGACGCTTTGCACGGCTGAGAAAAAAATGGCAATGGTTTCGGACGGTCCCTAAAGTAAGTACATGTATATCTATTGCCATTTGGAGATTTTTGACCTGTTGGATGCTGTGTATTGTCATTTTTTATCTGTTGAATGCTGCGTGAAAGGTTATTAGTGATCGCATAGCTTACCCGGCGTGTGCTGTAGGGTGCTGAGCGGACTCCACTGCCGCCACCACGCTGACGACGGACGGGTCCTGCTCCGGAAGAGCCGCTTCTGGCTGCTCCTCCTCGTGCACCACCACCACCACCACCACCACGTCTCCCACCGCGTCCACGGCCGCCTCTGCCGGCGGGCCGATTTGTTTTGATGATATCATCCAACGACATGTCCATTGGGTCGTCCATGATTTCCAGCTCAGTCTAAGACCACCTTCAAGTAACCAACAGACTACAACACTGCTATCCAACGAAGGGAATTTTACAATTTTTGAAAATTGACTGATCCCGGATATGTACATGTATCGCGATCGGGCCAACTTTTTTTTTCATTCTCACAAAAATCTTTGTCCTCGCGCAAAATATTTGGCAGTCGCCATTTTGTAACCATGACGATGAGCTCCAAATCACCATGCACCGCACGCATGATCATTGACATGTCATAAGCGCAAGCGTCGAAGTCATGATATCGATTGTGACATCATAATCATATGCAGGCCAGCAGGGAGGACGGATCGGAGCCGGAGGGCTAGCTGAGTAGTAAAATACCGTGGTGTTTACCGTGGTATTTTACTACTCCTAGCTCCTGTCCACGAATCGATGACGCACACATGTGCACAGAGTGCCACAGACTCGTAGATCTACTCATCATCAAGGCATCATGAAAGCAATCGAGGATTTACCTGAGCCCGGTAGATCAACTGGCACTGCCCGAACACGGTAGAAGAGGAGTCGAGTGGAGCTGGAGGGAGCTAGCGCTGGAGTCGTGGAGAGGTGCATTTACCAGTTTACCATACCGATGCAGAAATGATTATGTTGCTTGTTTTATCGGCAAGACGTCTGAGATCTAGATCAGGAGCGGCAGTGTTGAATGTTACTGCGTTGTAGGTTCTTCTTGTTATTATTCTAGCGTTGGCTAGTCCTTGCTAGCGACACGAACAAACTCAGATCGAGCTGCAGTTTGAAGGCTGGTGTCAGTGGTGACTTTTACTAACTCGTTTTTGTGAGAGAACACACGTAGATCTACGACGTCCGAGCGAGTGTAAAATTTGTGTCGTCGTGGCATTTAGCAGCAGGGCATAGAAGAAGTATCTGTACTACTAATGACTATGTACTAGCCGATCATGATTGCTCTGTTTCCCACTGTCCGTCTCTCAACGTCATTGTTATCACCGTAACTCACAACAGCTTGCATTGCAGTGTAGGGTGCGTCTAGATCGTGTCTGACGCTTTCTCCCATCATCTTGGACCAGTCGACGCAATAGTATTAGTAGTCGGGTGCCGCTCTAACAGCGCACCGTTTCTAGCGCACACCTGTGTCGTTTGTGGCAGTCCTGCTGCTGTCCGCAACCATGGCTGGTGCAGCGCTTCGTCGCCTGAAGGCGGCGATATTCAAGCCTATGGAGCCTGCTCACTCCACTTTGGATCTGCGCGAGGAATTTGGTGTGTTGAAGGTGAGAATTAGCTCGGTCACTCGATTTGATGGTGCCTCACCCCGCTTCAAATATCTTCTTGCTGAAGGTTCCTCTATGACAGAGCCTGACTAGATTGTGCTTACGAACCTAGGCTTGAGTCTCTCTGTCACCAGGTCACTGTTTCAAGTGTGCGTATTTGCGGATGTGAAGTTTGCTTCGCGTACGTGCATGCGTAGACCTACGCGTGTGCGCTGTTAGCTAGCTAGCTGTGCGTGAATGCGAGATGGAGCGTGAGAAGTAGAGAAGTGTGTGCTAACAAGCGATCTCGCTTGTCTATCTCGACTAGATGGTATTTCCAGAAGAACAACAAACGATGCTTCTCTTCCACAGGATGTGCTGATTATTAGTCTTCGTTGTCAAGAAAACAGCCACATCACAGACTCGGTGCTCGTAAAATTTAGTTGCACTCTGGTGCTAAAATAAACAATTTTTTATCATTGCATGATGTGTTACTATACTACTAGCGCAGCGTATCGTATTTCGGCACCAAGTGCACCGAAAACAAAAATTTGATTGTCGACATGATGGAAGAACAACACTCCTCCGAAATGCGTGATTGATTTCGTCGATGTGGCGAAAAAAAACTGCGCGAAGCGGAAGCTGTACGGAAATGCTGTAATGTAATACATTGCCAGTCCCCATTGCATATTGGCATTGATGAATGATGGGTGTTGTGTGTTATCTCCTCATAGACATAGTCATAGTGTAGTGCAGTGAATGCTGGCTAGGTGTTGTCTTATGAGTTATGGCTATTGTTGGCTCTGGACAGAGGGAAAAGTGCTCCTGAAGAGGGCCATAAGTGTTTTGTCAGCATCATAGGCTCTCCTGCCCTTCACCCTGCGTTTCACCCTGTCTGTTTGTATGTGTGTGAGAGTCTGTGTGTGTACGCGCGTGAGTACTTTCAAAAAAGTTTGTTTTCTTGTGTTAGTTTCTAGCCTGCATGTGCTCCGTTCTAGTGCAACTTCGAAAAGCAGTCAATACTTCTTTGCACCATGACACCACTATTACTTACAGTTGCAAACTAACTATGACTTCCAATACATCGTATACTGTACAGTGCAAATACCATGTGCAATCTAATCTGGTGTTCATTGATTCATGGTGCTGCCAGTAGCAAATGTACACAGAGAGACAGGCAGCCATTGGGCCATTACGGCATTAGTTGAAGAGTTTCATTGACAGGGTCTGACCAGTCAAAACAGTGATTGTGAAATGGTCCAACCCTTAACTGCAACCCTTAACTGCCGTGCCGTCCAAGTGTGTCACTGTGTGTACGTGTGTGTCACTGTGTGTCGTGTGTGTGTGTGTGTGTCAGTGAGTGAATAAGATGGATCCTCGACACGATTGCCCCTATATGGGCTGAGCAATTTCATGGCTGTACCTTGCACGCATCTAAACCTCTCCTGTACTTTTCTGAATACAGTCAATACACCCATACTTTGTTTATCTGGGCGGTCTGGGACCGGGCACTACCCGTAACTTTGAAATGTCCGTAACTCCGAATCACATACATGTTGATGGGGAAAGGCCATAGATATGACACGTGACGTCTCCTCTATTTCCACAAAAGGTGACAACAGAATGGATATATTTCCACTGAAACTCGTCCGAAGGGTGTCCGGTAGACCGAAGTGCCCATAACTTCGGGGTCCGGATAACCGAGGTCTGAGTGCAGTAGTAGCCTCAGTGTACATGTGTTTGTTGGAGGGGAGGAGGGTCTGTATGTGTGTGCACGTGGAATCCGGAGCAAATACATGTCATGTGTAAGAATGGACTCGGATGGAGAGCTAAGGATAAATTTATAGAAAAGACAAGGACCTGTAGCGTAACTTAGCGTACATGTAATAGCATAACTTGTAGCTATTCGGTCCTTTTTCTTTTCTATAAATACATGTGTGTTCGTGTGTGTGTGCATGTACGTGCATGTACGTGCATACACGTGGGTATAATATCGCTTATGCGACATACAGTACAGTGTCCCTTGTGACCCACGTCAGTGTGGCGAAACAGTGTTGCCCAACTTACAGCTAGGAAAGTAACAGAATCACTGCTGGGACTGTTTGAGTGTGTGTGTCACTGTAGACTTTCGAGTGAGTCTTGTTCTCTCTGTGTTCTGCCTGCCTGTCTCTCCCTCACTCTCTCTCTCTCTCTTTCTCCCTCACTCACTCTCTCTCTCTCTCTCTCTCTCTCTCTCTCTCTCTCTCTCTCTCTCTCTCTCTCTCTCTCTCTCTCTCTCTCTCTCTCTCTCTCTCTCCCCCCCCCCCCCCCGCCTATCTTCATTTCTCCCTGCAGTCGGTGGAGCATGGATTCCCTCACCGACCATCGGCCATGGCCTATTCACCAGACCTAGGCCTTCTGGCAGTAGGTTGTCAATCGGGAGAGTTAGCACTCTACGGAAAAGCGGGGGTGGAGACGTCGGCGAAACATGAACCTGAGTCTAGCGTTGTACAAATTATTTTCCTCGGACGACAGGTGAGTTGTGATGGTGACTCCATGTGCTCACTAGCACGCCCGCTGATGCCCTTCCAGGTACAGTAAAACCTGTCAAGGTGACCACTCGGATAAGGCGACCACCTGTCCCAGAAGACCACTGCAGTCAGGATCAATAGATGCTATTTCCAGTCAAATGGCACAGGATAAGGACACCACCTGGTAACAGAGACCACACTTTGAAAGTCCGTGAGCGGTCGTCTTAGACAGGTTTTCACTGTACCTTGAAACCTCGTTAAGAAGAACACTGATAAGACGAACGGTCACTTTCCAAGAACTGGTATCCATAGCCCTATTGGATAAATCACTGCATATCAACAGTGTAAAAATAAAATCGACGGGTTCGCGTACCGGGCAGGTCAAGAACAAGGAGTCGTACAACTCCCTGGTCAAGAACCACCTTTCCGCTTCCGTGGGACACCACCACCCCATGATCAGGCGTCAGATGCGGCTCCTAAACGGTGCGGGAGGATAGATCAGATCCACCAACCAGAGGCCAAAGGCCTAAATCCCATTTGCCACGTACCTCTCGTTGCTCAATCATGGTCTTAGACCAACCCACTGTGCCTGCCTGCCCTATCGACAGTATAAACATATGGATAAGAAGAACTCTCGTTATTGCGAACAAATATCATTGGTCTCTTGGTGTTCGCTCTAAAGAGGTTTCAGTAGCACGCTCATGCGTGCGCCTGCACCACATTAGTTTATAAATCTCTCAGTTTTACGACTCTTGAAGGTGAAGGTGCACTGAAGGTTCCCTGTGTTGGACGTTTCAATGTTTGCCTGTTCATTCTGTGTGCGTGTGTATGTGTGTGTCTCTTCATCTCGGTGCATGCCTGTTCTTTAACATATGTGCCTGTTCACTTCTGTTTGTGCATTTGTGTGTGTGTGTGTGTGTGTGTGTGTGTGTGTGTGTGTGTGTGTGTGCGTGCGTGTTTGTGCATTTGTGTTTGTGTGTGTGTGTGTGTGTGTGAGTGTGTGCGTGCGTGTTTGTGTGTTTGTGTGTGTGTGTGTGTGTGTGCTTGTTCTTTTATGTTTGTGCCTGTTAATTTATGTGTGTGTGTGTGTGTGTGTGTGTGTGTGTGTGTGCGTGTGCAGTTACGCGTTCTCAGCGTCGGTTTTGAGAATGACTTGCACCTGTGGTCATTAGAGAATTGCGACGATCGGTGTCGAATGGTGCAGGAGGCGTCCTATCAAGTCGTCTACCCTGGGTGAGTCCCACACGCTCCACTACTAGTATTAATGTATTGTGTATGCAAGTCATAATATATCTACTTCACAGTTGGCTACTGTATTGCGCATGCCCGGAGATTGATGATCGTTGCTGTTTTACCTGACCAAGAGTAATGCCTACCAAATGAGTAGTGTTTGTTTGTGCCAGTAAGGATGCATGAATGTAATGATATGTTAGTCCGCAAGGAGACATACCAAGGTGTCCTCTCCGCAAGTGATTGTCGTTCCTGGAGCCTGTGGTACGCACTCACCATAGGCAATGGAAAATCTGTGCAGGTCCGAATGCTGCTGCTGACCCCTGTATCTAAGTGTGAATTCAATGATGATAAAAATAATATTGGGGGTTTTCCCCTGTTTTGTGTGTTCACGTGCACAGCATCAAGCGGGTCAGCGTCGCCTGCTATCCTCGTGGCGGCGAGCATATCGCCGTGGGAACCGAAGGCGGCAATGTGTTGCTGGTCAGTTCGAACAAACTGATGTTCAGCAATAAGCAAGAGGATATCATCTACTGGAACAAAGCCACCGAACCGTACGTCCATCCTTGTGGGACCTGTTGTGCCGAGGGGAGGCAAGATACTCTAGGGTCGTTGTATTTGTTCGTGGAAATCTGCACTGTAGTAGTAGTGGCCAGCTTGAAAGTGGGAAAGTGTGTTCATAGCTGTACGAATGTCACATCGCCGCATCGATCCTTGTGAGGATTGTGTCGCCAGGGGTGACAAGAATTGTTCTTGCCTTACCATTAGTTGCACTTCTTGTACTCTTATTTCATAAATTTTAGGTGCTCAAACTGTTATGACTGTATGAGAGCAAGAGGCCAGGTTTGGTGAAATAGAACAGAAATGTCAAGTACAGAGAAGCAGTTCCCTATTGGATGATGCCCGTCAGTGTTTGTTCGGTTATTGAACAGCGGCCTTGTCACCAAGAAACACAGTAGCCAAACCGCCTTTGTCGGCATTCTAATCCAGTTCAATTTTTTAAAGAATGAAACGGATTCATGGAAATTACCGGAAGTATAAGTACAGTGAAATCTCGTTAGGAAGAACCGACTGATAAGACAAATGTTTGCCTAAGAAGAACTGGTATTCGTTACTGTATTGGATAAAGCCCTGTGTATTCACTGGGTAAAACATACGGATAAGAAGAACTCCCGTTAGTGCAAACGAATATCATCGGTGCCTTGGTGTTCGTCCTAAAGAGGTTTGACTGTACATACACCAAACGTGTGTGAATTTGCGGCGTTTGTTTTCTTCTTGATCGTCACTGGTTTGTTTCTCACAAGCGTGCCTTTGATAATCCACTCAGTGACTACAAACAAGGCTAAGATGTAAAAGGGAGTTCTTCTTCCGTGAACAAAGAATACTAGACTATTACTGGTAAGAAAGGACGAAAGAAAGGCCCTCCGCCTGGACGAACGCCGTCTGCAACTCCTCACCGTTGAAGCTGGCGTTTCCTAGCTTGGCATGGATGGCCCTCTTGGCAGACTTAATCAATGCTTCGAAGAAGCCACCATGGTGTGGTGATCTACTTTAACCACCGCTGCCGCCAATGTAGTGTGCGTGGTCTAATGCAAGGAGGCAACTACCCACAGTCAGTCAACGAACGTTTCAGAACTTACTCCGGCACGGCCTCAAGGTTATCTTATATCAAATATTCCTAAGTGAACTTGCTCTCAATCAACAACGTATGAGATACGAAAGCTGGCGTTTCCTAGCTTGGCATGGATGGCCCCTTGGCAGACTTAATCAATGCTTCGAAGAAGCCACCATGGTGTGGTGATCTACTTTAACCACCGCTGCCGCCAATGTAGTGTGCGTGGTCTAAGGCAAGGAGGCAACTACCCACAGTCAGTCAACGAACGTTTCAGAACTTACTTCGGCACGGCCTGGAGGTTATCTTATATCAAATATTCCTAAGTGAACTTGCTCTCAATCAACAACGTATGAGATACAAACTAGAGAACTTATACAGAATCTGTGTGGTGATCTAGGCGGGTTGAACCTCCACACGGTGTTCTGGGCTGTGAGACACGCTGTCACCTGGCTCATGTCGATGGCTTCAACAGCATCTTTCAGTAGCCTGTCCGTTGTTGGATCGCACTTCTTTCGATGTTCCACGTCGTGTGCAGAATCTCGTGAAGCACATGAACCCCTCCGCCGACAGATTGAAGGCCATTTCGAGATGACACGCTCGGGTTTCTTGACACGTGAATAGACACAGGTACCTCTTGGCTCGAGAGCGGCCGCGTCCTTGACGAGTGTGGAAGGGACCAGCGAAGTCTACCCCCACGTTCGTGAACGGCTGCTTGGTGACCGCTGCACGGCTGGACGGCAGTTGGCCCATCAGCTGTACGGCTGGCTTCTCCAGTGTCGGATGCAGGCGTTGCACTGCAGTCGGTGCGACTTGATGGCCTGCTTCCCCTTCACTAGCCAGTACTTTACGCAGAGGTTTGCCCAGATGTGGTTGCAACCCACTGCGTGGTTTGTCTTCCGGTCCTCATCCGCAATCACTAGCATGGTGATCCGATGCTTGTAGGGCAGGAGAGCCGGTCGTCTGGTGGCACATGGGACGTTTGTGGCCTGGTCGAGTCGTCCTCCGACCCGCATCACGGCTGGGGTCAACTCGTCGAGATACGGGTTTAGCTTCACCAACGGGTCAGACGGCTGCAGCGGCTTGCCAGTCGACAAAGCAGTCACTGTGGCGCTGTGACATTCCTTCTGCGCCGAAGCGACCCACCACAGACCGGCGTAGTCGACTTCTCCAGGCGAGAGCTCGAGTTGTCTCTGGGTAGCTTCCAGCTCAAATTCTGCCAACTCCCTGGCTTTGAGTTCGGCCTCCCGCGCGAATCTCTAGACGAGCGGCGCTGTTTCTACTGCGAGAAGAAACTGAGCTGCGTGTCTCGCTCCATCCCGATCTTTCGGCTGGTTGTCCTAAATTCACGCGGGAAGTCCTCCGCTCCGCCATTGCTAAACTACATCACTACTATGAATGTGTCCGGAGTCCAATCGTCTGCCATCGAATCCGCCTCGAAGGACCATATGGCTTGTTTCTCACAAGGCGCGCCTTTAATAATCCACTCAGTGACTACAAACAAGGCTAAGATGTACAAGGGAATTCTTCTTCCGTGAACAAAGAATACAAGACTATTACTGGTAAGAAAGGAAAAGCGAGCGCAAGTCTAACTGCTCACCACAACTACAAACAAAATGCAAAAATCCTGGCTCTCTGCCAGCATGCGAAATACGATATGGCTAGCCTTGCAAGGCTCGCGCATGTGGCATGCTAATGCGTGCGCGGGTACGCGAGTGCACCCTGATAATATGGTGAGTACAGCGGATGTGAAAAGGAACAACATGTGCAATGCTAGCAAGTAGGACACGTGGGCTGCATACGCCTGCTGCATCTACAGCTAATGAAATGGCGTGCACGCGTGAGAACTAGACGCACGCACATGTGCACACAGACAATGCATTTCAGAATGCGACAGAGAGCAGACGACAGATCAATACACGAATGCGTAAACGGGGCCGGCTGTATAGAATCATACAGTCACCGAACTGTTCACTTTCCTGTGTTGCTTTTGTATAGTGCCCAAGGCACCAATAAACTACATCCTGGCAGTGTGGAAGCTTTGGATTCGTGCCCAACTGATCCGGACAAGGTGAGTGGAATGCTTGCGAGGCTCAACAGTACACCAATACAATTCTATTACCCCCCCCCCCCCCCCCTCCTTGCCCTCTCTTCTTTTCTGCCTCCGTTCCTGTCATAGGCACTCCTCAGCCCTTGAACTGCCTGGTGGTTTTTTTCCTAGCTGCAACGTGATCCTGTGTGCGTGTGCGTGTCTACAATCGAGAGGTACCGGTTCGATTCCCGACAATTATGGTGACACACGTCTTTCTTCTCTTTCTCAGGTTCCTCCTGACTTTTCTTTAGTTCTCCTGAGTGGTTACCAACAGCCAGTGCATGCCGGAGTATGTGGTGTGATGTGTGTGCGGGAAAAAATGATAAAGACCAAAAAGTAGGGATTCACTGGCCAGAAAAGCCACTTCATAGCTGTGTGGTGTAGACCAGGCTGAATAGTGGCAGTCAATTCTCAGCCTTGCAAGCTGTTGAATGGTTCAATCCCAGCACAAGTTGCTATGGCTTCTACTGTAGCATCCGCCGATGGGTGTCAAAGGTGTGTCTGTGCATTCACCCCATGTTAATTGTTATCTTGTTATATTTGCTCAGCTGCTGATCGGTTTTGAGAAAGGCATGCTCTGTTTGTGGAGTCTATCAGAGAAAATGCCCCTGCGCAACTTCCCTCCAATACAGGTAACGGTATAGCTAGCGGCTGCTGGTGCTATTCGTATTCACAAATGTACCACTAGTGCTTCTGTTTGGACATATAGTAAGACCTGTAACTAAAGACCACCGTGACTAGCGACCAGCCTGGTACTACAGTACAACCTGTAACTAAAGACCACCGTGACTAGCGACCAGCCTCGTACTACAGTACAACCTGTAACTAAAGACCACCGTGACTAGCGACCAGCCTCGTACTACAGACCATTTTGCCAGGCATGGACGGTCTCACATTCCTATATGGTTGTGCGGTGCAAACCTCTAACTAAGGACCACCTGCCACTAAAGACCACTTTGTCTGGCCCCAAGGGGTGGTCGTTAGTCACAGATTTTACTGTACACACCCTTGTTGGCTATCGGTGCCTGTATGCATGCGTGTGCGTGTGTGTACACATAACATGTCTATGTCAGAGTGTACAGGTGAAAGCAGTTCTGTATAAGCGTATTAGCTATCCTTTCCCCGCTACATGCTGTAATGGATGTCATTGTCGTTCAGTTTGATAATCTCACTCCTCATTCACTCTCCCCATTCTGTCTGGTCAGATATGCATGGGAAAGTTCCAATCTCCATGTTCTATTTACCACACTCCGTGTGGTCGAGCAGCCTCGTTCTCTCTCGTTGTCACTGATCCTTTTTTGGCAAGCGGCCTTTTTTTTGGCATGAAACTCCACATTCGTTTGATTCAACCTGGGAAGTTCCTTTTGATCCAGGCAATCGATCCGGATCCAACCAATCGAACATACCCTTTGTCTCTTCTTGCTATTCCGTCGCATCTTACAGTATTTATGCAGTGCGATATGGCACCCTGCTGGCCACATGTTTGCCAGTTGCCATGAAGACGGTACCATAGCGATGTGGAGTGTCGATATGGAGGAAGATCACGGCGGCAGCGTTAAACCGTACGGGCTCAAGGAGGAATGCCGCAAAGTGCAGCAGTTAGCGTGGAGAGGACACAAAGAGTAAGTATGTGCGCATGTGTGTGTGTGTATGTGTGCATGCATCTGTGTGTGTGTGTGTGCATGTGTGTATGTTTAATTGTGTATATGTGTGTATGCACGTGTGTATTTGAATCTCTTTCCCCTCTCCCAGGAAGACCCACGTGACCGGTTTCGTGCAGTAAGCAAAATACAAATACAAGTGCAAGTGTATGTATGTACAGTGCGTTTCAAAAATATAGACAAATGATTTCGAAAAATCGTTTGACCAGCATCTATACCACAGGGATGAATTATCCTGTATTGCATCGCAGTTTGCGAGGCGAAATCCATCTACTGCTACTCAGAAGTCGCCGTGACCCGCAGAAAATTGCGATACATACAGACTATCCGTGTAAAATTTGAAATATTATTTCAAAAATACCATGCGTCTATATTTTTAAAATGGACTGTACATACGTATGTTCTTGTGTACGTACTTGTGCGCACGTAGCTATACATACACCTCTGTTTCTCCGTGTGTCTGTGTGCAGTGACGGCATGCTGATATTCGAGGGCGGTCTCGGACGGCAGGAGTACGGTGACAAGTTTTGTGTGTCAGTGCAGGTCGGCAAGGACCTGACTGGGCTGGAGTTCACGTCGCGCGTCATTCAGTTCAGCCTGGTGGACGACGACGAGGGAAATCCCGACACTCTCATTGTACTCTGTGAGGAGGAGCTGGTCGCCATCGACTTGAAAACGCCAGGGTAAGCCTGTGTGAATTTGTCCTAACTCTTTGTTTCTTTGTTTCTGATGAAGATTTAAACCTAGCTATGATTCTTCAATTCACTGAGGAAAATCAAGGCTAGTGGTTCTGAAGCAATGCACTTTTGTTCTAGATTCATGAGTTCATTGGTAAAAGTGTGGTATCAGTGCACTGTTGGTATCGATTCATGAGTTCATCAGTGACAGTGAAATATCAAAGCCGAAGAACCTGGTCCAACCAGTCCGCCCATGGTCGGACCTTATTTCAAAGTTGACCGTCCGTTTCGTGGATAGGGTGATTGTTTCGTAAGTCATTTCAATCAAGTGTCCCATTTGGCCGGACCAACTGAAACCCTGGCGCTACCAACCTGGATATGGAATAGGCAAGCCTTGTTTGGTTGAATAACATGCTGATTGGTTGACAGCATGTTACAAGGCCGTTCAAATGGTCGCAGGAACGGGGCTCTGCCAACCGATGATGGTTGTAGTCAGGAGGATTGTTTTCAACACAGTGCGTCCTCCGCCTTGTAACGTGCCGTCAACCGATCAACGGACCTGGATGCGTATGTATACGTGTGTGTGTGTCCATCTTGATCTGTCTGTTCACATGTCGTTTGTCTTCCATTCAATGCCGCTCCAGGCTGCCGTCAATACCGAAGCCGTATCTGTACAGCTTGCACGACTCGCCGCTAACCTGCATACAGCACGTAGCCGATTGTCCGCCTGACTTCATCCAGGCTCTGCACAACGCGAATTACGAACCGCCAGAAAAGTCAACACGGGTGAGTGCATGCCGGATAGCGAATGATGGCCCGGAGCTTCTTCTAGTGGTCTTTTGTCTTGTGTATAAATTTTGAACTCGGATGGTGAGCCAATTAAATTATGGTGAAAAAGGAGAAGGACAACATGTTACGAGTTATGTCTAACTGTCCACCAACGTAACCTGATCTTATACAGTCAGCGAGTGCGACAAAATGGCACAAAACTGACAAGGAGTACTGAGACATTTGGCGACCTGACACCTAGCTCCAACACTTCTCCGAGGCGCAAATTTTGACTTAATTAATCAGGCTTAGGCCACGCCGTTTTTTATGTATGTTTCGCGTCCCCCGCGCGCATGTATTTCACAGCCGTTCAAAAAACAAAAACAAAAAAACGAACATAATTTTTTATTTTTAGAAAATGCAATACAAATTTAATGCAGACCCAGAAAACCAGAAAAGGAAAAATGTAACCCAAAAGAGAAAAAACGGAACATGATCGTTATACGGTAACTCTTATTATGTTGGCATCATTTGTTCTATTTATCGCATGCTTGTACTCAGCTCACATACAATGTCATGTACATGTACCGGTACATGTACATGTGTGTGTAATACTAATAAGCTGGGCCGCAAGTCACACAATCATCATGCCGCCTGTGTTTGGACCACAAGCATGGCAGAGGGGATACACTCATGTATTCATGCATGTGTGAGTTTAAAATAATGTTCAATGTACATGAACAGTGCCGGGTCTACACTCTACAATGCAATGTCAATGTTTTTTTAGGATGGCTTTTTCTATTTTTTTCGCCCTCCCTCATTGATTTCATCGAACAAGGTGACGCGAAACATAGAAAAAACGGCGTGGCCTTAAGAGTGTGTAGTCATGACTCCGGGCTGGCTGTGATGTAGCACTGGCGAGCCCCATAGGGCCACACTTGGCGGATCTCGAGGTGCATGCACTGGAGAGAATATGTTCAACTCTCCTTGTCCATGCCTCACGGGGCCTCTCTCACAACACCTTACTGGGGTCAGCGGCATGTATCCATGTGTAGCTCCAACCTTGAAATACTGTAACAAGAAGGCAAAATGTATTATGATGTGTCTGTTGCCTCTGAATATATTTCCTCTGAATCTATTCTATTTGTGCTGTGGTTGCATGCAAAGCGATTGTGCCGCCATATCTCTAGATTCCTTGGTTTGCTTGCTGCAACCTTCCCAATAGACGAGCTGTTCAACCTTGGTGTTGCTGTTGTTGTTGTTGTTGTTGTTGTCGTTGCCGTCGCCGTTGCACTGTGTGTGTGTATGTGCGTACATGTGTGCGTGCATGCGTGTGTGTACGTGTGTGTGTACGTGTGTGTACGTGTGTGTACACCTCTCTTGCAATATTCCATGGTCAGCCCTGGCCCATTCGTGGCGGAGTGTTATGTGGTGAACAAGACGCAACTAAAAATCACAACCTACTACTGACCGGGTGAGTAGTATTACAAGCTTTTGGACAGCCCAGCAGTGCCTTTTTTTGTCTTGCAATATGGCTGTCCGCAGCCAACCCTGCACTAGTCATGGCTGATGTGACGTGTGAGAAAGAAGTGCCCTTTTTGTTTGGTGTTATCACCTCTCTTGAAACTATCACCTTGTGACCACCGCTATGGTCTTTCGCTGCGCTGGGAGGTATGCATCTAAGATGGCCATCACCTTTTTGCGGGGCAAATCACCCCATGCTTGGCAGGTACAACCCGTTCTAGTACTTTTACGTCAGTATGACGTCACAAAGTTCATGACCTTTTATGCAGAGCTGGTATCACAGTGTGTAAGGTTGTAGTGGACTTGCCCTGTAAAACCTAATGGCGGGAAATGGATGCATACGTCCCATTTCAACTGTTAACTTATGATCTCAATTGTTTCCCTGGGGCTACATCAGGGAATATAGCACCTCTCCTCGCAGAACACTGTGATTGATTGTGAGTGCACCAACACTGAGCAGGCATGTGTACGCGGATGCGGAAAAGTCAGTCCGACTGGCTCGCATGCGAAATCGTAATTTTGTTGTCAAGTGACGTGCTAGAGCTGATTGGCAGTTAGTTGTAGAACGTCAGTACCGTTGGTCAGTGCCGTGCGATGTTATCGCATGAGCTGATTGTCAAGTAGCAGAGGGTGTTAGCGGACATTATAGCTTAGCTTGTAGTTCAATGTGGTTTGTTTTTTCTTCCTGCAATTTGCTCTATATGTCTGTCCATGTGTGACTCATGGTGTCTATGTGTGCGTGGTGTTTGCATGAACAGGCACGAAGATGGATCAATACGATTTTGGGATGCCACGGGTGGTGAGTGAATGATTGATGTTCTGTTAGTCCTTGGCTATTGTGTCCATGATAGATAGGACATGGATCGTGACTTCCACTTGCTGGTTTAACAGCAAGCTGAATTCACGTTCCTTAAAATACAGTAAAGCCTGTCAAGGCGACCGTTCAAGGGACCTTCAAAATCTGGTCTCTGTTACCAGGTGGTCTCCTTATCCAGGGTCATTTGACTGGAAATACAGGAAAACCTGTCAAGGCGGCCACTTGGATAAGGCGACCACCTGTCCTGGAAGACCACTGATATGTCTACAGATAGCAAGAAGACATTTATTATAAAACAAATCTGAAGAGAAGGAAAACACCACTGAAGAGGCAAAACACATGAAGCACGGAAGTATCTCCCAAGCCAAGCAAGCATGCCGTTATGGTGCGAGGTCATACAACTGTGGTACAAATCTAGTACGGGAGTACATGAACTACAGGTCAAATATGGCATGGGGGAATCCATATACATCACGCCCCTTCGAGATAATGCTGAGAAAACAAATCCAGTATTATCTATCAAATCCAAACAAACAAACAAATAAGTATGGCAAGCAACGGCACACGGCGGAACAGACATAGCATGCCACACAAGGATACAGAAAGATACGATATGAGAACAATCCTCAAGAACATGTACACGATGTGTCCAGACCAAATCAAGATGCATAAGATTGTCCACGGGTGGAGGAAATGTTCAAACGAGAGGGTGGTTGGTGCGCTCGTGTGCTGCGACGCAGAGGAGGAGGCGTAGCAGGAGCAACGACAACAGACGGCTGTGGTGAAACGCATGGTGCTGGTGATGGCACGGGTGGAGTGAACGGACGAAGAAAACGGCGATTTCTCCAATAAACTCGACCACTAGCCAACTTGACGAAATAGTCACGGTGCTGCCCAATGGCCACAATCACGCCACGGGTTGTCCAACGCTTCGTCTTCGGATCCTGGACGTCCACAGGAGTGCTGATACGGAGAACGGGAAGAGAGCGGTGGGTGGGAGTACTGGCGGAAACACGTGTCGAGGGTGGTGACTGTTCTTCACGCTCACTAGCGACGGTCGACCACGAGGAATCAAACTGCGTCCACTCAGCAATGACGAAAGACCGAAGTGGATGCCCGAGAAGATGCTCAGCTGGGCTCTTGCCAGACGGACCGGGCGTATTCCGCCACTCCAGTAGACCACGACGAAATGCATCTGTGTCGAGATTGCCATTTGACGAGGTCTTGAGCAGCAAGCGCTTCATAGCTTTCACTGCGGCTTCCGCATGTCCATTACTCTGGGGATAATGCGGGGAAGAGGATACGCGTTGCACTTGCCAACGGCTACAGAAGTCGGCAAACTTCTTCGATGCAAACTGGGGGCCACCGTCGGTGCACAGTACAGCAGGCACACCCAGATCGGCAAACCAACGACGACAAGCGAGAATGACATCGTGTGATGACGTGGTCCTGCCGGTTCGAACAACGCACGGCCAACCAGTCAGACGGTCGACATAAACAAGAAACTCGTAGCCTTGGCAAGAGAACAGATCAGCGGACACAAACTCGAACGGCAGAGTAGGATGACGGTCATTCATCGGTGGTTCGGCTGACTGCGACGACTGGAATTCTCGACACGCGGAACAGGCACGGACAAGGGTGTCTATGTCGGCGGTGAGACCAGGCCAGTACACGAGCTGTCGGGCGCGAGCCTTAGTGCGGACGAGACCTTGATGCGAGGCATGAAGGTTAGCAAGAACGCGTTGACGCATAGCCAAGGGAACTAGAATGCGTTGGCCTTTCATGACGATGCCCTGGTCCACTGACAGGTGTTCACGTCCATTCCAGAAGGGTTGGAGTGGAGCATCCAAATCACGCTGACGAGCGGGAAAACCATGCAGAACGCACTGGACAAGAGACTGATATACAGGATCAGCTGAGGCGGCTGCTTGAAGTTCAACAAACTTCAGGTTGGGGTGAGGACCATCATCACGGAGCATGCAGACGCGGATGCTGCGGCAATGAAGCGCAGGGGCTTCGCCGAGTTCATCATCTGAAGACGGGATGCCGACGGGATTGCGAGACAGCGCATCAGCAAACGCGTGATCAGAGCCTTTTCGCCAGGAAGCGTGCACTTGAAACGACTGCAGCTTCAGGCGAAGACGGAGAAGGCGAGGATTCTCGATCTGATCTAGAGAATACGCGTTGATAATCGGGATCAACGGACGGTGATCGGTGATCAGATCAAATAGGGTGCCGGATAAGTACAACTTGCACTTGTGCACAGCCCAAACGACGGCGAGCATCTCGAGCTCAACAACAGCATAGCGAGATTCGGCGTCAGAGAGGTAGCGGGAGCCACACTGGATGATTCGCCACTTATCATCCTGCTTCTGCCACAGAACGAAGCCGAGACCACGTAGTGCAGAGGCATCAGTCTCCAGACGGAGGTCGTGTCCATGCTGGTAGAAGGCCAGGATAGGAGGAGACAGCAGAGTAGACTTGGTCTTCTCGAACGCAACAGTGTGGTTGGCATCCCAGACAAATTCACGGGTCGTCTTCAACAGACCACGAAGCGGAGTGGTGCAGGCGGCGAGGTGTGGTGAGAACTCGCTACACTGGTTCACCAGGCCAAGAAACGAACGCAAATCAGTGCGGTTCGCAGGAATGTCAAAATCGCGAATAGCCGCTGCCTTGTCATCGTCAACAACCCAGCCGTCTGGACTGACAATGTAGCCGCAGAAATGGATGTGACGTGACGCAAAGGTGAATTTGGACGGGCTCAGAGTAATGCCATGCTGTCGAGCACACAGCAGGATGTCACGAACATGGGTGACATGGGAGGCAAAGTCGTCATCATAGGCCAGGCAATCATCTACAACCTTGGCGAAATTCGGGATTGCATCGAACGCAGCATCAGTGCGGCAGTTGAAAACATCCCCGGCGGAAATCAGGCCTTGAGGGTTGCGTAGGAAACGATACCTGCCGTATGGGGTGATGAATGTGGTCATTGGACATGCCTGCTCACTCAGTGGGATTTGCCAGTATCCGTGCCTTGCATCAAGCTTGGTGAGGAACTGTGCCGATCCAATACCAGAAACCACATCGCGAGCGGTGCGAACAGGGTGGGCTGGTCTCAGGACTTGGTCATTCAATCGTTTGAAATCGACGGTGAGGCGTTTCTCAGTGGTACCTTTCTTGTCGACGAGCACAATCGGGTGACACCATTCACTAGGCTCACTGACAGGCTCGATTATGCCATCGACAACCATTGTGTCCAGTTGTGACTTGACCTGGTCACGAAACGCGTACGGAATCGGGCGTGCGGTATGGACACATGACGGCTTAGCATCTGGCTGAAGTTGGATGTCCATCGGAGGACCTGCCATCGCCTTCAAGCCAGTGTCGGAAAACACGTCCGAGAACTCCTGCAGTAGCTCATCGCGAACACGAGCGATATCAGCAGAGCTAGGATTGACAACAGGCTTTGATACAGCACGGACCTTAGGTGGCGCGGCAGCATTAGCAGCAGGGTACTGTGCAGGCCAATCTGACGGGAGGAGCTGGAGTGCACTCAAGGACGAACGTGATAGAAGAGCATCGTCCAGACCCTTGTACACGTGGATTACGGTGCTGTGTTGTACTTCGCCAACCTGAAGTGAAGCACGAATACTGCCGACGTTCTGCAACTGCTCTCCAGATGCCGCTAGGACGCACTCTGGGTCATGGTCGAGGTTCTCGGGGAACCCGCCAAGCAGTTCGAGATGATGCTCGCCAATGGCATCGACGTCACTGCCAGTATCAGGGACCCAGGGTAGCGTGACTGCCTCATCCTCAGTGGCTAAACGGGTGGACACACGCACTGTAGGCTGCGCAGCAAGACGAGTACGCTGCAACTTCAGTTGGCCCACATGCTTCACGTTACGGTCCGATTGTGACGACGACCTACACATAGCGAGAAAGTGACCAGTCTTGCCACAGCCATTACATTTCTTGCCGCTGGCAGGGCAACTAGACTTTGTGTGCGGGCTCCGGCCGCAATTGGGGCACTTCTTGTGTGTGTCGCTTCCTGACGAGGGAGCGGATGCAGATGGCAATACAGGTGCAGACATCTTGCTGCCAGGCTGTCCCTGTCGGGATTGTTGCTTACTGCGTTGGTACGCGGACCGCCGCACAGCATTGAGCTGGCTGGTGGACGGGATACTGCTGCTCGTCGTGGTAGCCGCTTCCTCCGCCCGGCAAATTGTGACTGCATCGTTCAGGGTCAAGTCCTTGGCAGACAATAGCTTGTGCCGGGTAGCGTCGTCACCAATTCCAATGACAATCCTGTCACGCAGGGTGTCAGCACGCACACGTGTCAGGCTTGTGCGACAGGTACTACATGTGTGTGCTGAACATTGTGAGCACAAAACAACGTCCGGAAAATCACAGCTAGTGTGTAATTCTTTCAACGAAGTGTAAAAAGAATCGAAAGACTCGCCTTTCGACTGACACCTGTCGTAAAATGCGATACGATCCAGGAGTGGGTTGCGCTGCCGTCGCAAATATTCCTTGACTGCAGAAATCACATCGTCCGCATCGGGATTCGGAGAAGTCACGATAATACCCTCGCGGAGAAATCTGCGTAGCTCCTCATCAAGAGCTTGCCGCAGCGAGGATACTCTGGTCTCACGGCTCTGGGCTGACAGGTGCTGGCACTCATAATAGTCTCGCCACATTTCCTGCCATGCCGTGAAGTCGGCTAATGTCGAGGACGACAGTAAAATCGGTCGCTCCGCAGAGACAGGCTTTGGAGCTGGTGATGTGGTGCTGGGTTGCACGGGTTGTTGTGTTGGTTGTGTCAGTCGTTGTATAGTTTGTTGGAACAGGTCAGCCATTTTACGTTCCCTCTCCTCTGAGGACTTCATTTGTGCCGCCAACATCGCGGTCAGGGCAACAATGTCAGGAGCAGGGTCTGAGTCGGACATCGTGGTCGCAACCTACGCAAATGCTGGTATCACGAACAAACTACAAAAAAATCGGCCAGTGCGCAACACAACGAGGTGCAAACACAAAGCACGAGAAACTAAACACACAGGTGAGTTCTACAAGGAACGAACAGTTCACTGCGCCATGATATGTCTACAGATAGCAAGAAGACATTTATTATAAAACAAATCTGAAGAGAAGGAAAACACCACTGAAGAGGCAAAACACATGAAGCACGGAAGTATCTCCCAAGCCAAGCAAGCATGCCGTTATGGTGCGAGGTCATACAACTGTGGTACAAATCTAGTACGGGAGTACATGAACTACAGGTCAAATATGGCATGGGGGAATCCATATACATCAACCACTGCAACCGTTACCAAGGGATGCTATTTCCAGTCAAATGACCCTGGATAAGGAGACCACCTGGTAACAGAGACCAGGTTTTGAAGGTCTCTTTAGCGGTCGTCTTAGACAGGTTTCACTGTAGCATTCCTTGGTGCTGTTTCTGTGGTCTTCTAGGGCAGGTGGTCGCCTTGACAGGTTTTACTGTAGAAGGGAATTATCCTGTGTTCTCACATATTCAACGGCCTTTGCTGGTGTGACAGCCGTATACCATAGCTCAGTGGTTAGAGCATCGCCAGCCGCAAGCGAGGGTCCCTGGTTCGAGTCCTGCTGGTGACTGTCAATTTTTCAGACTTTTCCCGTTTGCATCTTTCCCTCAAAACCAATAAAATTTCTCGCATTGGTGTAGTATTGCTAGGAAGAGGCGTTGTTCTCAAAGTTTGGGATGATTGTCTTCCTTCGGTGCATGATGAATGTAGCATTACCTTTCGTCTTGCAGGCTGAAGTCACCGAGGAACACACTGTTTTAGTTCTTTAGTTTTACTCTGCCATCTTGTTTCAGTCTTGCACCTTTCTGTCTGCATCATGCAATGGGCTTCTCTAATCCGATCTCCCTCTTCCCCATCTTCCTCGTGTGCTCTCTGTTCCAGTGTCAATGTCGCTAATCTACAAGGTGACGACGAACAGCTTCTTCATCAACGTAGACATCCCGCCGGAAGAGGATGACATGGAAGAGGCGGAGGCGGACAAATGGCCGGTGTTTGTCAAAGCGGGAACGTTTGACCCGTTCTGCGACGATCCTCGTCTCGCTGTTATGCAGGTGAGATACGCCTAACTTTGCTTTCATGTGAGCCATGTAGCACAATTGACTGTTGAAGTGTAGGTCATGCGTAGTGGTCAGCTTACACATTGTCAGTGCCGAGGCTGCAATGGAACAACAGTGTTAGAACTCTTCGGTCGGTGACGGCCCGGTTGAGACTGCTGGGTCACCATAATAGTTCCCATCCATGGGACAAACCGTGTGTCTCAGCAATGAAAACAGCAATAAAGCATTTCTACATTTCATCTCTTTGCTACCCGGTTCGGCCTCATTTTCTCCGTGCTGTGCTGATTAGTCCACAAAGGACGAAACCATTCTGTCCCCCGAATTAAGCATTTCTTCACCTATGGATATCTGTATGTGTGCTTGTGCGGGAGGATGGTGTCTGACAAGGTGTTTGTGTGTGCAATCATGTGTGTGTGTTGTGTGTGTGTGTGTGTGTGTGTGTGTGTGTGCGTGCGTGTGTGCGTGTGTGTGTATGTGTGTGTTTGTGTGTGTGTATGTGTGTGTTTGTGTGTGTGTATGTGTGTGTGTGTGTGTGTGTGTGTGTGCACATGTATGTGTGTTCTGTGCATACAGATTGAAGTTTGTCCCTTGTCCCGGACAATGGCAATAGCCGGTTACGGTGGTCAAGTGTTTGTGTTTGACTTTGCCGCCGAAGCATCGCTCTCACAGTTCAATGTAAGTCCACGCAATTGGGAGAGGGTGCTTTTAAACTGGGTTATGGGATCAGCGATAAGAAGAGCTAACCGATATCTATATAGGGCTTGAAAGTGATGACGTCAAAAATGGCCAGGGAGCAGTAAGTTCACATCGGATGTGTATTTTGGATCCACTAAGGTGTGACTTTGCTATTGCCTCAGTGCGTGGGTGCATAGCAACCCACGCATGTCGTATGCAGATGTTACTTTGTCTTCGCCACCAGTTGTCACCCCACCGCCATTAGCCAACCCAGTCAATTTCACTGGCTATAATTATCACCTTGCTGTGGGTAAGACCGCTTGAAATGTGCTTGGATCCATACAAAAACTGGATCCAAGTGGATCCAGTTTTTGAAGTTTTGAAATTGTTGCTATGCTGGGACGTCGCACTTTCAAGCCCTATTGCCGCACTTTCCCGATGATGAGTTGCATCTAATTATAAGTGGCTCCCTGTTAATGTCGCTGTAGTTTACGTTCAGTGTGTTTACTGGAGTGGTGAATCACATTCGATTGAATGTCGCACCCTCGTCTTCAACCCCAGCCTTTACACTGTATTGTAAAAAGATACAACTTTCAGTCGGGGAAATATAGAGGAAGAACCAGGGAACGAAACGATGCTGTGAAGCACGCACGAGGCATGATCAGGGCATAATTATGGCAGCTGAAATGGTCGAAAAAAATCGGGGAAATATTGTAGCGATAAAGCACACCTCCTTCACTCAGGGTCAGTTATGTACCAGTAGCCATCAATTGTCACATTGAAACTATTCCGCGCTCTCAGCAAAGTATGCTGATACCTTGGAGTTACGCTCTGTGTAGTAGCAGTACGATTGACCAAATGCCTAGAGTACAAATATCTCGCACTTCTTTTTGTGATTTTCAAGAGTAGTTTTCACATCCGTGTTACCACCAACCACAAATATAATTAAAAAAATAGCCAGGAACTACAAGTTACTCTATAATGTCCTTGGTCCTTTTTTTTATAAATTTATCCTTGGCTCTCCATCCGAGTCCACAAATATTATCTGTGCTATTGAAGAAGAAAACACTCCCCAACCAGCTAAGGAAATGTCGTTCTGGCCACGCAGTATATGTAGTTCACCACCATGCCTGAATATAACTGATAGATGACAAATGCAACGATGTCATTGTGCTAATTTGGTGCATGCTGCATTGTGTCCGCTGTGCACAGCAACAAATCGTCGAGATGAAGCTGGACGGTGAGGACATCTCGCGGAAGCTCAACGAAATGCTGGAGTTCCAGACAGGCTCTCTGGAAGTTGCGGCAGGTTTCCAGCCGTCAGTGGGCCTGCTGATCTGCCCGCCTGCCCCCATCATTGCCCTGTCACTCAGCAGTCAATACGGATTGTAAGTCGTCTCCATGCAGTATTATATTTCCATTGTACTAGTATTGCATTTTTCCTCTCCCTCTTCCTGAGTATGTGTGTGTGTGTGTGTGTGTGTGTGTGTGTGTGTGTGTGTGTGTGTATGTGTGTATGTGTGTGTGTGTGTGTGTGTATATGTGTGTGTGTGTGCATGTGTGTAGCTGGTCCCTTTTTTAGGGGGGGGGGGGATGCACGGCCGCACATGTGTAGGATGGCTGGTGCATGTCATTCATTGTCATTATGTGCATGCAGAACCTAGGTCGAAATTTTTTCGGGGAGGGGGTATGTGCCCCCCCCCCCCCTGTGCCCCATGCGGGCTACGCACCTGTGTGTGTGTCTCCCTTTTCTTGATACATCTCTTCTTTGTTTTACCGTGTTTGCTGGCGGTCAGAGTTGGGTTTGGTTGTCGGCGAGGCCTCTCCGTCATCGACTATTTCCAATCGAGAGTGCTGGCCACGGAGTGTACCATTCTAGAAGAGGGTAAGTTCGCCTTGTTAATAACTCGGAAGGTGTTCGGTTTTATAGCAACAAGGAGGACAAGTTTCGGTTTGCCTTATTTTATCTCTGGCACGTTTGGATTTATACATGTATGAAAAGAACAGGCCTTCTTGGCTGAACTCAGGTGTTAGCCCAATTCCCTCTGTATGTCAAAGTGGATTGGACGCCCTCTTTTTAATGTCGTGTAGCCCTGACCTGTGTGACCATGGCCGTTGAAACGTGGACCTGTGAAATCTCCCCTGACCCCTATGGTGCCTGCGGTGGTGGTGTTGGTGGCGGTAGTGTGTCAATCCCTTTACGTTTTCTGTACAAATATTTGTGATGATTAGTTGGCTTCAGTGGAGCCTCCATATAGAAGAAAAGGGTTTGCTGGCAACCTGGAAATCCCGTGAACAATGTGCTGTATGATGCATGTGCTTTCTCGAGGTGTTAACGCATGCTCCCTTTCCACTGTGACCCCCTGTTACCCCCGTACAGAATCACGCCACACTCTCTCGCGACTGCAGTCGATTCGCAAGTCGTTCCGCCTGACCGTGCGCCGGATACGCAACCAGAGCGTGCGCGTGCTGAACGGCCGACGCCAGCGCCACAACTACGACACGCCGATGGCCCAGGGAAGCGCCTCTGCAGTCAGTGCCGCGCCGCCCACGCGCCCCAAGGAGAAGCGAGAGACCGAGGAGGAGATCCAGCAGAGACGCGACCAGCTTGGTAACGGAGTGCGCTGCCTGATGTTCTCGAACACGTTCGCGCCGGGATGTAAGTACACGGCACTGTGGATACATCACCTTAAAATTGGTCGGCATGACGAAAACAGCCGTGGCCAACATTTCACAAACGCTCCACAACCTAGCTGGCTGGATTATGAAGTTGTGAAACTTTACACTTGCCCTATTTTTAGTATTTTTTTGCTGAGACTCAGATAAAAGGTCCTGTGGCCCCATATGGGCTACCAACTGACTGCAAAAACCTAACATGTGCAGTATTTCCCAGAGTATAAGCCGCACCCAGATTTTTGTCACAACATACACACATCTACCCTGTACGTCGCGGTTCATTTGATAGTACAAGCCGCACCGGCATTTTTAGGGCGGATCACAAGTGGTTTAAGTGCGGCTTTTACTCCAGGAAATACGGTACTCTTCCTTTTCAGACACACATGATAACCATCACAATCTCGCCATGTACAGTCAACCTACCCTTATAACGATATTTGTGTCAAACCAAGAAATATTGTTATAAGGGTAATATTGTTATAGGTGTAACCAAGAGTAGATAAACAAGAGTGTGCAACTCCGGATGGATTGGCCCACGGCGGAATTTTTTGTTGACGTAATCTTTTCGACGACGCACGCGCTGCGAGCCTTTTGGAGAGTTTTCCCTCGTGCACTTGGCTGGGCTTTACACTACAAGGTCGGTGCCCAGCACGTGCTCTCACACTGCTCTGCGGCAAAGCCGCGTTTCTCTGAAAAAAGGTGACGTAAACAAAAAATTCCGCCGTGGGCGCGGGGTATCTGCAGATTGTGCAGGAGAGATCCGGAGTTGCACACTCTTGTTTATCTACTCTTGGTGTAACTGGTTCATTTCATACACATACGTCATAATGCATGGATTTTGTTCATTTTTTACACTCTTCATAGCATAAAAAACTGATATACATCATTTTACATGCACATTATGTACACAGCAAGGTGCCCACCGGTGCCCCTGTTGCATTTCGTCGTGTCCCAGCGACTTATCAAGTGAAGCTTGCCTTACCTGGATAGTGGGCTCTACATATTCCCTGCTAGATATTGTTATAAAATGGAAAATGTCGATTGGTCAGCCCATTTTATATTGTTATAGGGGTAATATCGTTATAGCAATATTGTTATAGAGGTAAGGCATTGTATACACAAGTCAATGGAGTGATTTGGTTTGGCAGAAAAATATCGCTATAAGGGTAATATCGTTATAGAGGTTATCGTTATAAGGGTAGGTCGACTGTAGCAGGCGACGGTGTACCTGGGTTGGTGGCAATCACTGCCATCGCAGCCCTATTTCTTTAGGGGAAGGGGAGGGGGCATTACTCGGGGCGGGGTGGGGGAGGGGGGCTGGATAGTCTGGAGATCCGCCCAGGAGACCGCTGGAGTGAAGCCAGATTCCTGACATACGGACCTCCGCTTCGTTAGTCTCGCAGTGCAGAGCCATGGCGACAGGCTCGTGTTCCACACCCCACTGGACTGCACGGGAGCCAGATTGCGTCATGCTGTCCATGCAGGGTCTTTAGAAGAAACTTTGACGGCTGGCGTGATTAGTTGGCCGCTTTTATAACGGGGCCAAAGTTTGACGCGGTTTTTCGGCCACGCCTGTAAGAGGACTACATGGGGTTCTTCGCCTGGCCACGTGTGATCTTCTCTACTTGCGTTACCTGGTCCGGAGATACAGCCAAGTCGTGCACCGGTGATTTGATGCCATACGGCTGTGTGGCGTACGGCTTGCTTGACAGCAGCAGGTCAACAGTGGCAACGGAAACACTAGCTTCCTTTTGTTGGCGCTCCTGCATGAACCAGGCCATAACCACACCACCGGGAATGGTGGAGAGCCTCCCTGCAAACCATTTCCTGTCTTCATCGGTTCCTGGTCTACTTGTTGCGCAGTAGTCCTTCTTGGCAGGCGGGTAGAGCGCATCTACGGTCTTCTCCTCGTCAGTACTCTTCCGTTTGGTCCAGCTGCACTCGCGGTCCGTTTTAGATACCGTGTGCCTTGCATGAAGTAGAACAACGGCCATGTGATGGCACCGAAAGCGATCATGTGGGCAGGCACACTCCGCACGCTCAATAGTACCATTGCTGTTGATGTCGACCTGCATGCAAGAATGCCCGGAAAACAAAAATAAGTAACATGTCAGCTTTGTGCCCTGTTATCGCACTTTCTGACTGCTCATTGTCTTGTTACAGTCGTGGATAGTGGCTTCGTAATTCGTTTCCGTGTGATTTCTTCGATTTTAATTAGTTTACACATCCAGTACACAAGAGAGAGATTGGAAGCTTTTTCACAACTCTGAGTTTCACGTATTACTACGATCATCAGGCAACAAAAATCGTAGTAATACGTGAAACTCAGAGTTGTGACGAAGCTTCCAATCTCTCTTGTGTACAAGGCTCTGCCCTACATGGGTATTGAGCACTCTTCGGACAGTGAAGCACACCACTTGATTACGTTTACACCTCCAGTATCATGATCTTGTTTATACAGTCACAGGACGGCAGCAGTACGTTAGCTTTGTGTAACAGTGTCTGTGCTGACTGTACTGTGTGCTGTATTAATGTGCGCTAACTTACAAGTTATGGTGTGTGTGTGTGCTGTGATGCTAAGCCTCGACCCTCTCACCGGCGGCGTTTGGCTGCACGAACAGCGGCCGTACGTTCCTGTACAGCATGGAGCTGCCGGCCGAGGTGAATCGCTACAAGGAGACGGTCGCTCTCAGACCTATAGGTCAGTCCAGTGTACAGGGCTTTGTTGTTGTTGGTAGTGGTGGGAAAGTACTATTTCATGGGTACAGTAGAGTAAAACCTGTAACTAAAGACCACCGTGACTAGCGACTAGCCTGGTACTACAGTAAAACCTGTAACTAAAGACCACCGTGACTAGCGACTAGCCTGGTACTACAGTAAAACCTGTAACTAAAGACCACCGTGACTAGCGACTAGCCTGGTACTACAGTAAAACCTGTAACTAAAGACCACCGTGACTAGCGACTAGCCTGGTGCTACAGTAAAACCTGTAACTAAAGACCACCGTGACTAGCGACTAGCCTGGTACTACAGTAAAACCTGTAACTAAAGACCACCGTGACTATCGACCAGCCTGGTACTACAGTAAAACCTGTAACTAAAGACCACCGTGACTATCGACCAGCCTGGTACTACAGTAAAACCTGTAACTAAAGACCACCGTGACTAGCGACTAGCCTGGTACTACAGTAAAACCTGTAACTAAAGACCACCGTGACTATCGACCAGCCTGGTACTACAGTAAAACCTGTAACTAAAGACCACCGTGACTAGCGACCAGCCTGCTACTACAGTAAAACCTGTAACTAAAGACCACCGTGACTAGCGACCAGCCTGGTACTACAGTAAAACCTGTAACTAAAGACCACCGTGACTAGCGACCAGCCTGCTACTACACACCACTTCGCCAGGCACGGACGGTCTCACATTCATACTATAGTTGTGCAGTGCAAACCTCTAACTATGGACCACCTGCCACTAAAGACCGCTTTCTCTGGCCCCAAGGGGTGGTCTTTAGTCACAGGTTTTACTATTTACTATTTTACTATTGCGCGTGTACAGTACTTGGTTGTACCTTGCTCCCAGTGTATGCAATGAGAGCCCTCCATCTGGCATGGCACCGAAAGGTCCAAAGGGTCATAATTCCACTGATCAATGGGTCGAGTGAACTCTCGGGCTATTGACTCGGTTTGGCGGAGTGTGTGTGTATGGTTGGGGGGAGGGGCAGGGGAGTGAGGAACGAAGGGGTACCCATGGAGGATTGTTCAACTAGACCATACAGTGGGAAGTGCAAGCGTCTGGGTCGCATCCCCTACAGTGATCGTCCAGACTCCAGACCACCTTCTGAAGTAGTCTTCTTGGCTGTACTCATCTTTCTTCTTTTGTGTACTCCAGAGCGCGAGTTTGCGTTACGGCACGGAGCACCAATCATTGCATTCGGTGTGGTGGATCACAGTGGACGGCACATAGCCAGCTCGTTCGAGATCTCAATGAACAGAGCGAAGAGTAAGTGTCCTTTTCCAGCTTGTTTTTTTATTTTGTGTTTTGTTTTTTGTTTTGTTTTTCTCTACAAAATCCACATATCTCCAGACTTGTGCTTCACCTTTTGGTGTACTTGGTGAAGAGTATCCTGTTTGTCTTGTCGTGTCACATGTCATAATTATATCTGGTGCTTCTGTGCAGGATCAAATAATTCTGAATCCGTAACAGTCTGTGTGTTTTATATGCAGTCAACGTGCTCATGATATATGTGTGTTTGTGTGTGTGTGTGTGTGTGTGTGTGTGTGTGTGTGTGTGTGTGTGTGTGTGTGTGTGTGTGTGTGCGCGCGCGCGCGTGTGTGCATATGCGTGCGTGCATGCATGCGTACGTCTGTGTGTGTTGTCATGCACATATGTGTGTTTGTAGGTGCAGACAATCGCGTTCCGCACTACGCCGTGTTCTGTACGGAGGAGCAGATCAAGGTTGTCACCCTGCCTGGTCTTAAGAACTTCTCCAAGTACAAGCTGTATGATTCTGACGGCTCTCAGGTTCAACGGGCCGGATTTGTTCAGACAGAGGGTGAGTGTTCAGAAGACACTAACGGCTGAAAGTCGTACATTGGCACCTGCACACACAAGTACACACACACAGTTTTCGGCATGTGTGCGCAAGCTTATCAACCGACCTATGCCCCATCTGATCCATTTCAGGTCGAAATATGCCTGTAAGCTAATCAGATAAATTCAGACAAACCTTCAGTCTAATCAACCTTCAGTTAACGTTATATCAACCTTCAGTTAACGTTATATCAACCTGGCAGCAAGTCATCTACTCATTGTACTGTCGCGAACATGGAAATCCAGTCGATTGACCGGGGCCGGCGCCCTCAGCGCGTACAGAACGCTGTGTGCAGTGCACATGTTGATTTGATGCGACCAGCACGCTGCAGCGCATAAAATCCATGTTGTGTGTGTACCGCTTATCCACGGCTGCATAGCCAGCGCCCTGAGGCCGCTCGGCGTGCGACCTGATTTAAATGTCCACGACAGTAAAAAAATACTTTGTAGTGATTGTTGTGATGTTGGTACTACACATGCTGCTACGTGTTGTAATTCAAAGCTTATCATGTGTGTGCCTTCTCGCGTGTGTGTGTGTGTACGTGTGCGCTTGTGCTTGCTCAGATGGCGCTCAGATGATTGGAATCATCTCCAATGAAGGCGATGCGCTACTGTTGTCTCTACCGGAGTTGACTGTTCGCATGCGCTCTCCAGCAGTGAGATGGGACGACTTCAGGTAAGAAACAGATCGCATACACCTACTATGGTTTCTAAGGTGTTTCTGTGACCCTACATTATGCTATAGCAGCCATTTGACCTCGGATTGCAGTACCCCGGCTATTAAGTACGGATGTAGATGGCCCTTGGAGGTGTGTTATCTTGAGGTTTCGCTGCAACTCCGAGTATCTCCTTCTGTCCATCTTTACGAGTATGCTGGTCTTTTAGTGCACCTTTCTGCCTAGTATGTTGTTTGCATTGTCTTCTGTTCATCCACTTATCGGCCTTGCTACCCATGGATCCACACAGTCCTGCTAACCCATTCCAATCCACGCATGCATACATTCATCACTCAGGTGTTTTCTCCCCATTATCCAGTGGTTCACTTGTTCACTCTCTTGGTGCCTTTCCGAGGCTTGGACCTTGTTGTTTCTGTCTTGCCCACACGCCGCTAGGTACCTACCACCTTACACGCCGTTCACTGCTTGTTCACTGGTGTGTGTGTATGTATCTGTCTGTCTGTCTGTCTGTCTTCTCTGTATGTCTGTCTGCCTGCCTGCCTGCCTGCCTGCCTGCCTGCCTGCCTGCCTGCCTGCCTGCCTGCCTGCCTGCCTGCCTGCCTGCCTGCCTGCCTGCCTGCCTGTCTGTCTGTCTGCCTGCCTGCCTGCCTGTATGTCTGTCCATGTGTATGTGTCCTGCAGAGGTCAGAGAACATTTGTATTGACACGTCGCTTTGAAGCTTTCCACATGCGCTCACCATCTCAGTTGCAGAGACTTGCCCTTGCACCCAGGCATAAGTAAGATCATAGATGTCCGTTGGTGCCTATAAACAAGTAGAATTGATCACCGTCAACAAACTGCAGGCACTCAGCAAGGATTCGGTCCTCAACGGATTCTCATACTTGAAAAATACAATCGTTGGTGTCCTTGTAGCTCGAGGAGAACCGTTGAGGGCTCTCTCACGAGCAACCCTGCTGCACACTCTCTATGAGCAGGCAACTTTGTGTGCACGTAATGTGTGTACGCGTGCACGCAAATATGTGTTTGTAAGTGTTGGTACATGGTGTGAGGTGGGGGTGAGGGGTACGTGCGTGCATGCTTGCTATGTATATGTTTCGGCGTGTGAAAATATGTTTCTTTACACATGTAAGCTTTTACGTTTTTCTTAATTCCTATTGTGTGTGTGTATGTTCAGGGTTGTTGCCAATTGTAACGTAGAGCTATTGGCAGAGCGCTCCACAACGCAATCGGCCGAGGCATCAGCGTCTGCAACCCCATCATCGGACACCGGCATCGAAAAGCGCACACTCTCCAACACTCTGTCCTCGGCATTTGGCAGTCTGTTCCATAACCGCACGCGAACACCATCGCCGAGCGGCACTGCAGACCAGCAAGCAACCGCGTCGGATACCAAGCGTAAGGGACCCCCAGTACCGGCACCTCCAGCGTCAAGGTCGAAAGCGAAGAGCGTCTCGTCACCAGCTGCCAAGGCCGATGCACCTGCCAATGAAACGGTAACTTATTCTACCTACTACTAGTTTGTGGTTGAGAAAAGAAGAATCGGCTCCTTCCAGCTTCATACGTTATGGTCAGGATGAAGTAGGTTGTAGGATAACCAAGAGGCTATCACCCCCCCCCCCCCCACCTATTTTCATTTCCTGCACCGGCATTGTTTGTGAATGGATGAGGGTCAACTCTTTGCCATAGCAGGTGCTTCACAAAACACATGCACATGCCTCCGGTCCCCCCCCACACACACAGACACTCATCACAGCTTGCTCCAGTGTCAAGTTGTTCTTTTCACAGGATCACTATCACAACATTGAACCATTCTCTTTGTTGACATCTCTCATGTTCCCCTTTGTAGGATTTCTTCGCCGATGAAGCAGCTCGTGCCGAGGAAGAGGGTGACTTTGTCAGCGAAGTGCTGAGTGGAATGGATTCATTCCATACTCCTCCTGAGTCCGTCTCTTCTCCGTCCCACGATGGTAAGCTACTGAGTGTGTTGTGCCATGCGGCCATTGTCCTCTCCTAGCCCACATCCACTTTCTCATGTTTCTCCTAGCTACGAACAGCTCTTGACTTTCCCTTTTTCTATTTTGCTGATATGTGCATTTTCCTCCTCCAACCCTTCCCCCCCCCCCCCCCCCCTGCTCCTCCCCCCCCCCTCCCCCCCCCCCCCCCCCTCTCTCCCGATGTCTGATTGAATGAAACAGCTCAGCCTGTCTGTATTCCTAGTTTCATTCATCCCAGGAGATACCATTCAACACTTTCTTGTGTCTATTCTTCCTGGCTTGTAGGTATTTGTGCTGGACCCTCGACCGTTTTCTCTTCCCCCTCTTCCCTTTTATGACCGAAAATCCGTCAAAACCGACCTAAAAAGGCGAAGTCAACTTACAACCGGGGCTAAGAGAAACAGGAAATCGAAGTCCATAGCATGGGGACTTATAACCTTGTCCGGCTCTCAACTGGTATAATATTATGGTATTTGTGTGTACTATTTCCTCTTGCTGTCCCTGTAGACAAGCCAACGCCCAAACCAAGAGCAACATCTACGCCTAGAGCAGGTTGGTACACTGTCATGGTCAGCAAGGGGCGTCTTCCCTAGCACTTCCTGTACTCCACACCTGCCATCCTCAAATCAACTGGTCTTTACGCTGCAAAGCTCTAATATCGGAATCAAATTTTCAGCCAGCAGCCATTACTTCCTGTATTGACTCTCCTGGGACAGAAACCAAAGCCAGTGTTGCTGTAACTTGGCAAAACAATCCTACTGTTCTAGTGTGTTGGCATTGTGATATGAAAGATACACAGTGAAACCTGTCTAAGACGACCACTCAACTGAGGGACCTTCAAAACGTGGTCTCTGTTACCAGGTGGTCTCCTTATACGGGTCATTTGACTGGAAATAGCATCCCTTGGTCCAGGTTTCAGTGGTCTTCTAGGACAGGTGGTCGCCTTATCCGAGTGGTCACCTTGACAGGTTTTTCTGTATAATTATATGGTTGATCCCTGAGTGTTGACTGCTCAGGATTAGAAATACATGTATGTGTGGGATAGAGCAGATGTGGTGCCTCTGCTGCTACTGTTTTTGCTGCTGCTGCTGCTGCCACTGCTATTTGTGCTTTCTGCTGCTGCTGCTGCTGCTGCTGCTGCTGCTGCTACTGCTGCTACTACTGTTTCTGCTCTACTGCTGCTGCTGCTCGTGGTGCTATTTCTGCTTTCACTGGTGTTGCTGCTGCTGCTGCTATTGATACTGATAGTGTGCTTTGTGTTCTTTCAGGGCCGCCGCAAACAGCTAATGAGCGCATGATACAGGTAAGACGTGAGGGGTATTCCACTTTGTCACAAACTGCCATTCAGTGTGATGCTAGGCTGTTAGAGGGTGCCAGGCGTTTGGCTTTCTTCCTCATTTCCCGTCTTCTCCACGTGCATGAACTTGTAACTGCTCTAATTTGTATACACTGACACACATACTATCCTCCTCTCCCTCTTTCTCTGCCTCTCCCCCCCCCCCCCCCCCCTCCTCTCTCTCTTTCTCTGCCTCCCCCCCCCCCCTCCCTCCTCTCCCTCTTTCTCTGCCTCTCCCCCCCCCCCCCCTCCCTCCTCTCCCTCTTTCTCTGCCTCCCCCCCCCTCCCTCCTCTCCCTCTTTCTCTGCCTCTCCCCCCCCCCTCCCTCCTCTCCCTCTTTCTCTGCCTCCCCCCCCCCCCTCCCTCCTCTCCCTCTTTCTCTGCCTCCCCCCCCCCCCCCTCCCTCCTCTCTCTCTCTCTCTCTCTCTCTCTCTCTCTCTCTCTCTCTCTCTCTCTCTCTTCTTCTTCTTCTCCTTCTCCCTCTCCGTCCTTCTATTACTCATTTATCTGTCTCTCTCACACACACACAGGCGGCATCAGAAAGAGGTGATCGTCTGACCGCGACAGACGTGCGGACGAAGAAAATGTCCGACTCAGCCGCCGGCCTTGCAGCCATCTCTGGACTGCTAGCGTCAAAGGGGTAAGAATATATTCTCTCACACAACACACACACAAGCATAACTACTGTTCCTGTTTAAACAATGTATGCCGAACACACATACACAGTCATGTACTTTATTGTCCGGATTATAAGCCCTGCTCAGATTGTCTGTCACGAAATACAAACATCTAGCCTGTTTATCGCCGTGCATTTGACAGTCGTATAAGCTACACTGACTTTTTCTGGTGTTGAACTACAAGTGTTTAGAGTGCGGCTTATACTCCAGAAAATACGGTAGGTACACAAGGGACAACGAAACTAAAAAAAAAAACTATTCATAACGAACCCTGTGTGATCCGAACAATCGCGGAAAGTGTTGATGGTTACTGAGCTATAGTTGTTACGGGAAAGTGTTGATGTTTACTGAGCTATAGTTGTTACGAGTGCAGTGCAGTGCATGCATATGTATATATGTGATTTGCATGGCAAGGTCTTTCTGCACTCTAGCCTGGTCAGTAACATGCATCGTACTGCTTTTAACTGCTATCTTGCATAGCCTGTTGACTTGCTAAATGTGTCAATACAATCAGTGTAATGTGCATGTGCATGCGTATGGGTGTGTCTGTGCATGTGTGTATGTGTGTGCCTGCATGTATGTGTGTGTGCGTGTGCGGGTATGTGTGCGACCATCATGCTCTGAGTGCAAATTGACTTTTGTAAAAACACAATGACATGCATGCTGTGAATGCAATGCATTGGGATTCTGTTTAACATCGGTGTTTGATCAGTGGTATGGAACTTTGTGTGCATACAAAGTGGTATGCATGTGTATGTTTGTGTAGCAGTGTTTAGTGTATCCCAATAAATAATATCAGGTTATTCCATACTCAATTAATTTATGCATTCTGCTGCTGGCTTAGATGTACCGAGAAGTACCGCCAGAGCGCCCCACCATCTCGTCCTTTCGTGGTATTGTGGAGTTGGTCTCCTGTCTGTAGGTCATACGACACGAACTTCGTACCCATGTTGCACGTTCTGCAGACAATCCGTACCTTTGAGCAGACACGAGCTCCACACAAAAGCCTGCTTAGTGTCACCTCAGTACACTAAGGCTCTCACACCATACAAGCTTCGTTGCACGCTGCCATACGATTTTCCTTTCCCTGGCTGTAGAATCAAGGTGGGGCGCTCTCGCGAGACGGGGTGCTCTGGCGGTACTTTACGGTACTAACGTTAGTGCTGTGGCAGTGGTGTATCTCCTCTCATTCAGTGCATGCATTGCAGCTAAGCATTTCTCTTAGCTCGGCCAATTTTGTCAGAAGGCAGTATTTCAGAACTATCGGCTGCTTGACGGAGTCAAAAATAGCTCCGAACCACCATTTTGAATAATCCTGATTTATAGGAGAGGTGGTACACTTCTTGTGATTAATTGTCACTATTCGGATGTTGTGGCTCTTGTTCCATTCTAATTCATGCATTTAACTGTGTACTCGCTGGCACGCATGCATTCCCGGTTGTCATAGCGATGACACCGAGGCAACCGCCGGAAATTCGAATGCCACTGAAGGTGCAGGTCCGCACAAAGACGGACTTCGGACGCGACAGGAATCCATTCCCAACGATCGTAAGTCTGATGGGAACTAATCTGCTAAGCACCGTAATCCTTACTAATCCCTCAATAAGCCCATTGTGCATTGCCAAATATGGAAGGTATGAGTAATGCATGTGAGTACGCTGCGATCAGCAATGCACTGTGTTCAACACCCCAGACGACCATGCCCAGGTGGCTGTGTGGGGTGTTTATGGTACAATTATTAATTACGTCATTGCACAATGGGCTTATATGGCAATCTTTACGTTTACTGTCTCCTTGACGATTATTCAAATTCCTCAATATCAAGAAGAGAGTACATAACCGCCAAAAGGGTGCAGCAGCCTGTACTATATTTACCCATTGCTGCGGCAACAGCAGCGCTTCACATCACATGCCATAGTTCAATGTAGGTCTGCTGGCAAACAGTGCAAAGCAAAGAGCAGAGAGTTGTACGGAGAGCAGGGGATTACGCACAACCAGGTAGCTGAAATGCTCGTCTTGCAAACCGTGTGCTCAGGTTTGTCACGTGATGTAGACTTCTGCCGTCACAGACACCTCAGGCTGGAGTTGCACACGCTTGGGAGTTACGTACTCTTGGTTCGACCAACACTCGCACAGTGTGTATGTATGTGTGTATGTAATATTATGTATGTGTGTATGTAATATTATGTATGTGTGTATGTAATATTATGTATGTGTGTATGTAATATTATGTATGTGTGTATGTAATATTATGTATGTGTGTATGTAATATTATGTATGTGTGTATGTAATATTATGTATGTGTGTATGTAATATTATGTATGTGTGTATGTAATATTATGTATGTGTGTATGTAATATTATGTATGTGTGTATGCTGGTTAAATCCGATTGATAGACTCGACTACAGTGCAACCGGGTGCTGTCTATCTCAGACGTGCGACACTGGACAGTACACAGTGCAGAGCACTATCTATTCAAAAACGGATTGTGTTTCAGCGCACTGTACTGTACTGTACTGTCTGGCCTCTTGGCTAGTGCCACCTGACATTGTGCACTCCAGATGGGTGAACATGGTGCAGTGCATAGTGCAGTACATAGTGCACGGTGCACGGCACTACCTATTCAACGAACGGATTTCATTCCGGAGCACTGTATTGGTCTCTTGGCTTGTGAAACTCAATTTTGATCTTTGTATGCATCAGTTCCACATAGTCTTTGATGTTAAAAGAGTGAAGGATGACTAATGTTGTAAGACGTCTGAAATGGAGTGGCGATTGTGGTAGTGGTGGTTTTAGCGCCGTGCTGGTACGTTTGTGAATTTTGCTGTGTGTGTATGCGTGCGTGCGTGTATAAAAGTTGTTGTTGTGATGAGATTAAAATTGTATTGTACTTGTATATTGTGTGCATTGTGCATAATGAGTTTCTGTATGCATGGTACTGGGTTAGAGGTGCAGCCGCGGCTAATACCAGTTACTAGTAACATCTAACCAATCAATAAAGTAATTCCACCTCCACCAAACCCGCTCTCTGGCCGACCTCACACACCAACAACATGACTCCAAGTTGTAGATACTGAGAAATAGTTTTCACTCTGTACAGCGCTGTTTCGACCACTATATGTCTCATCAGTGAAGGCTGAGAATAAAGAATGGCTAGAATTAATTTGAAAGCACGGTTTTATACATCTAACCAATCCAAAAATTAAATTCTTCTTCGGACTCATCATGACCAGACTCTCTATACAGCATGCTAGCTTCTAACCAGGCAATTACCAAAGGGATATATCGAAAAGGAAGGATCTCGTGTCTTTATAATGCGTGCGTGCCTACCGCATTATCTCTAATATAAGCACGGTCGTAAAATAGCAATGAAAAATATCAATTGTGCACTCATAACCATGTATAAACAATTAAAATGAAACAATTCCAGAACGTTTTCGTGTGACCATCATCAGTGGAACATCGTCACATAGTAAGAATCACTAAAACAACCAGTTATATAGCTACAGACACACGAAAACGTTCTGGAATTGTTTCATTTTAATTGTTTATACATGGTTATGAGTGCACAATTGATATTTTTCATTGCTATTTTACGACTGTTGTCTCCTCGTCGGTTATTTATAAGCACGGTCCTTTATTTTTTCAATGTACCTCCGCCCCGTGCTATTAATGGAGACGTTCCTTTATTGGAGACTTCCATTATTATTTCAACCTCATTTCAGAGGCATGTTGCCATGCCAAATTCATGTCAGACACACACATTTCAGGGTTTTTTCGCCGGTACAGATAATGAATTTACACAGTGTGCTTTTAATGGAGACTGAGCACTTTATTTTTTGAATGCCGCCCCAAGGTGTTCTATTATTGGAGACTGTGCTTATATTAGAGATAGTGCGGTATGTTTGTTAATGTGTGTTTGTATTCATGCTTGTATCCGTGTATCCGTGTGTCCATGTGTGTGTGTGTATGTGTGCGTGTCACCATGTACACTGCGGGTATGTGTACAGCAAAAGGCCATGAGGACCTGGAAATGATACTGGATTTGCCGGTAAGTAGCTCTATGCGTCTGCTTTGCTGCTTCATGATTTATCACAGCGATGAATAACATTAGTGAGGCGGAATTTTTTTCTAATTGTCCGCAAACTCCAACGCAGCCACTAACACATTTAAACTTTACTTCTCAATGCCAAAAACGGTCTCTTCACTGCGATTCAAACCAAAATTGAAATTAACATTACACCAAATTTTCGGGCCTGACCCATCATCAGGATAATTCATTAATTCATTGGTGTAATGTTTATTTTAATTTTGGTTTGAATCGCAGTGAAGAGACCGTTTTTGGAGTTGAGAAGTCAAGTTTAGAGGCGGAAATTGTGGGAAAACACCTCGCCAGCATTATTCATTGCTGTGATACAACGTTGTCTCTGCACCGCTTGTCTCATGATTGTAAGGACCGTAATCTAAGTAAAAACAAGGTCATTTCCAGACGACCAAGTTCAGTTTTGGTTGTTGCCGAAATTGAAAAAAGTATTTAGCTTTGGTACTCCGTATTTTTTGTTTGTTCTTCAGATAACAAGTACATGATGTAGACAGCAGCTAATCAAATTTCTGTTGTTTTGGCATGTGTGTGTGTGTGTGTGTGTGTGTGTGTGTGTGTGTGTGTGTGTGTGTGTATGTGTGCGTGGGTGTTTGCGTGCACACGTGTGTACGCATGCATATGTCTGTGTGTGTATGTACATGTGTGTGTGTACGCGTGTGTGAACTCACTCACAGACAACCCGCACTCGTGAAGTGAACATTGACGAAGCCGCAAACAGACATGACAAACCGGCCGGCACAGACCCGTCTCCGCTGGCAAAGCCAAGGCCACATCCACGCAAATCATCATCGTCATCATCCACCGCAGCCGCACAGCCACGCACTAGAGTCCAGGGCAGCAAGAAGTGGTGGAGGCTGAAATGAGAGCCGTGGATGTCCGTCTTCCTACAAACGTCTTTCTGCAAACGGGCAGCAAGTGTGCTTGCTGCCGTCTGTGTCTGGGTATGCCTGCGTATGTGTGTACGTGTGTATCTATATTCTATTTCTCTCTCTCCCTCTCGCTGTCTGTAATGCACTATGGTGGCTAAGCCTGCTCAAAGGCGTGAAGCGCCTAATGCCTTGAGCCTCTCAATGCCTGCTCAAGACTCTTGAATCGTATGACATGTGTACACACTACAGACACTCGCACGCATGCACGAACGCCCACACACACGAACACACACACACACACACGCACACAAACACGAACACACGCGTATGCATGCGCGCACGCGCGCGCACACACACACACACACACACACACACACACAGTGTGCATTGGCTGAGCATGTGCCCCTCGTCTATACTAAACCCTGCCCATACCATTTGCACACAGCTACTCTGTACATTATTACAATGCAATAATAGAATTACCAGCAATGTTTCCATAGTGATCGTAACCATGGTGTTAATACCGCAATACCGTATGCCTGATCCCGTACTGTTGCTGCTGTACATGCACTGCAATTGAGCACAGACAACAGCGTCCGTCCGTTCTCCACTCTCCTCCCCATCGCTCGCCTCGGCTCACGGGGACCACGATTCGTGTTGCTGTTCCAGAACGTGTGCACCAGCACTGCTCGGACTGTGCAATGTACAGAAGTATGCCGCGTGTGTGCTTGTGTGTGTGTGTGTGCGTGCGTGTGCGTGTGTGTGTGTGTGTGCATGATGAGATAACACAGAGACTTTACAGTTTACGACCCTGTGCTGTTCGTATGATTTCTAGAAAGGTTGCCGCGCCGATGTTTTTAACTGACCGTATCCTGACTTTCCTCCCCCAGTTGCATTTACCGTTCTTTCTCTCTCCACTTTCTTAACTGCATTCCATGTCTCTCACTGCCTGCCCTACAGCTGCTCTCACCGTCTGCTTGCATTCTGTGCTTATCTTACACTAGAGATTACCTGCGGAGAGTAGTAAAATACCTGTATTTTTACTACTCCCTGATTATACCAGCGCTGGATTGTGAATAGGACGTCTAGCCTGGCTGGCTGTTTACACAGTGCTGTGGTACTGTGTATGGCAAGCCATTCCAACTGTATACGATATACGATTGTTGTGTGTACCGGCGGTGACTTTGATGACTACCAACCAGAATTGTGCAGTGTGTAGTGTGCAGTGTGCATGCAGGCGTGGACTGAGTGTGTGAGTGTGTGTGCATGCGTATCATCAAGAGTACATAAACCTTTATGTACTCTCGGTATCATTCGTTGATTTTTCTATTAGTATTATGAATGGGCAGCCATGGTTAGCTCCACTGATGGGATCTAACAATCATGTCGAAGCAGACTGTCTCAGCATGTGCGGAGAGAGTATGCCGAGTACTGGTCAAGACATGTAGAGGCAGAGGTACTAGGTGTGACATCAATGCCAGAATTGTTATCGGGCGAAAATTCACAATAATGTCCGGACAGAATAATGATTATGCATGTACTCAACCAGAAGAGAAGCCAGTACACGTCATGGGTTCTTTAGAACTAATGAATGGCGACAGGGCCCAGACTGGGAAGACTTGCTCGTGTGACATTCAATCATAGTACTAAACACAATAATACAGGACATGATGTGGATGTGAAAATAAGCTTACGACCAATTATTCGCTGGCAGTAAAATTATGTCATTTAATATCTGTATTTCCGTCAAGTTGGCGTACGACAGTGATGAACGCCCTCAAGTCTATGGTACATGCTTATAGCATAAGAAAAAAATTCATGATTGATAGTCTTGAGATGATGAAACCGAATGTCTTGCCGTACCTGAAGAGAACGCTGTCAAGGACTCTTCCAAATCATGCGTGGATTCATAGCCTGAGGTATAGTCATTTCAAGTCACACAGCACGAGACACCTAATCAGTCGCTAGTGCTAAACTGCACGACCGGACAGCACCACAACTCATGACGAGACTGTTGTTTCCATGACGACAATGGCGACGTTAGCCGTCTCAGCAACTCGTTTCCACTTCTGGAAGGTGTCCTGCACGCACCGCTGCCCTCTGTCCGTGACAAGGGAGCGCTGATTGCGTTGTGAGATTGTGTGCTGTCTCCATGCTTGCAGTACCTATCAGTGGGTAAAGGTGCACACGAAGAGAGGTCTTTGCTCACTGTCTCCACCACTCCCCTCCCCCCCCCCCCCCCCCCCCCCGCGCACACACACATAAACATGCAACATTGAGTAAACATGCAAACTTACGTACACACACACACACATGTACGCGCACACACACACCTCAGCCTCAGACCTGCCCATCGCGGAAGCAATGATAGCGAACAGCTATGTTAGACATAGTAACTTGTGCTGGGATTACACCATTCAACAGCTTGCAAGGCTGATGAATTGACCGCCACTATTTGTAGCCTGGTATCCACCACACAGCTGATTGAAGTGACTTTTTCTGGCCAGTGAATCCCTATTTTTCATTTTTCCATTTTTTCTTCTTTTTTCTTTTCTTTTTTTCTACACACACACCACACCACATACTCCGCATACACTGGCTGTTGGCAACCACCCAGGAGAATGAAAGAAAAGTCAGGAAGAGTCCGAGAAAGAGAAGAAAGACGTGTGCGACCATAATCGTCGGGAATTGAACCCGCAACCTCTCGATTGGAAATCGACTGCACATACCACTGCACCATATGGGACACACACACGCGCGCGCGCGCGCGCACACACACACACACACACACACACACACACACACATTATGTACCATGTACCATGTGTACGCCCGTCGCAAATCTCCAAATGCACTGGATATGCACAAGCAGATTTCTCTTTTAGCAATGATAGCGGACAAGATCGGAATGAAATAGATCAAGACAAGCGCCAGATAACTGTCTAATCCACACAACTGGCAAAGCCATGTGAATCGACCCCCCCCCCCCCCCCCCCTCCAATGCACAAGGCCGTCACAGCCGGGGCGGCTGGGGCGGTTGAGGCCGCACCACATTTTCGGCTTTTTGTTTTGGAGCACACGGCAACAAAGAGCGATGATCGCAGCTCAGCCCAAACGTAGCAAATACTGAAGAATCCTTGTCCCCGATCGCACGCCACACACATACACACACAGGCATACCTCGTGCATCAGCAGTCTATCGCTGAGCTGCTCCACGGATTGCAGGGCCCGTTTCCGCACCAACTGATGACGCCATGAAACCCAGGCGGAGAGCAAACGCGTTCGGTTGCGATGTTCAAAGAACTGCGGACAGAAGAGAAAACAACAAATGGAGCGCCATCGATCTTTAATGTGACCTCACTTAACAGATTGATAATTGGTGCAAGTATTTTGAACCTCTTGTGCTTGGACTAGGAAGCAGGGTCATGACATCATTTTTTTCTTCTTTTTCTATTTTTTCTTTTCACAATGGCCTGTAACCAATTAGAGATAGAAATCAATGAAAAAAAACGTAGCAATGGAAGGCTAACGATTTCTTTCTTTTATTTTTTATTTTATTTCACCGTCCAATGGCAAAATCCAATGCAAAGGAGGGGGCGTTAGCCAGCCATGGCAAGAGAGCCAATGCAAAGGAGGGGGAGTTGGCCAGCCATGGCAAGATAAGGAAAAAGAAATAATATAATTATCGGAAGAAAATAACGCATCAACGGGGGTGAAAATGATCACTATGTTGACTATAGTGATGACGATGATGTAGGTTTTTTTATCACAGTGCACATACCTACGGAAGAAGGGGAAACAAAACAAAGACAAAACCAAAAAAACAACAATGGGTGTGTAGGCACTACATGAGCTGCGCTGGTGAGGTGCAGTGGACTCCCCGGACCAAGGGTCTCGGGATCGGCGTACACAGCAAGCACCGTAAAAGGTGCATTGCATTCCAAATATATCTGATCACAATCGTTGTGTTAAATGAACGCGAATGATTATCTTACTTGTTTGTGGCAGTGGTGCGGTGTCCTGCCGACCAACGCCAGCCGCCATCTTCTCATCGCCCCGGCAACCAATCGTCTGTTGCGGTATTCCTTTAACTCGGCATATCGCGTGGCATCTTGCCAGTGAGCAAACACCGTGCGTAGAAGACGGTCGCTTTGAGACCGCTCCATGGTGAGTACTAATTCCGCTTGCTTCCTGCGAAGTCTGTACTCGTTCACCCAGTCCGCAAAGCAACCAGCAACCTTGATAGGAAAGCGGCATAAACAGAGAAAACAAAAGCAAACGCTGGTTGACCAGTACTTGAGCAGATAACTCGCTAAAGGAATGATGACCGACACACTCTCTTTGCAGTCTGAACATAGATACGACTTAACCTGCTATACCCTCATGCCTAAAAACAATGATAATGGTCATACACGCATGCACATGAGTGATTGACTGACTGACATACTGTAATTTCACAAATTTTGGGTGTACTTTTATTTTCTGTACTTTCGGTGTATCTGATGCATACCTAAACTTTCAATACACCGAACAAACACTAACACACATAATCCAATAGGGAACTGCTTCTCTGTACCGGAAATTTCTGTTCACCTAACCTGACCTTTTGCCTTCATACTCAAAATGGGAAATATTGAGCACCTAAAATTTCTGAAGTTAGGATATACCGCAGGGGCGTAGGAGGGGTTTTGGAAGTGGTACGACCGAAGGTCGGCGCGGCCGAAGGCCATTTTAGAGGGGGGTGCGGGGGACCTTCCCCGGGAAAATTTTGTAAAAAAGACACAAAATCCTGCGTTCTGGGAACTTCTGGCACAGTTTATAAAGTCATAATTTCACGGTCAGAAGAGACGTGCATGGACATGCACAGATGCACGGCAGAACTACGAGTACGAGTCTAGAAAAAGGTCAAAGTCTGATGCGCATATGCGCATACATGTATGCATCGATGGATCCTGATTTTTTTATTATGGTTTTACACGTTCCGGACGGACCACACTTTTCGAAAAGTGGTACGGCCATGGTCGTACCAGTCGTAGCGGGTGCTACGCCCCTGTACCGTCACATGTACTAAGTCTTGTACATGGTGTAAGGCTCTTATACAGTGCTAACACCCGGTAAACCCTAGCTACTAGCTAGGGTTTACCGGGTGTTAGCGGCCGTCGTGACTTCCCTTTGGGAACGGACACGATAATTTACTTTTTTTTTTCTTTTTCATGTAGTGATATCAATATGCTGTCTGGAGGGGGGGGGGCAACCCCGCCCACCCCCCCCCCCCCCCCCCCTCGTCAAATTCCTGCGCATGCCCCTGACTCTCCCCGCTCTGTAAATCATCATTCAAAATGCCCATCACATTCCTGATCGGTGGACTGACGTACCACAGTCTGCATACGCCGGTGTTCAAACTGCACCAGCACTGTGTTTTCCTGCTGCTTTGTATCCATGGTAACAGATTTCCAGAGTGTTAGATACCTAAGCACAGAGAGATGAGTGAATCAGAATTGAAAATGTAAATAAAAATTTATTAAAGTACAGTAGTCAAGTGGTGTGCTTCACTGTCCGAAGAGTGCTCAATTGCTCTCAATAATATAGTTGCCTGATGATCGTAGAGATACGTGAAACTCGGAGTTGTGACAAAGCTTCCAAACTCTCTCTTGTGTATTAAAGTACAGTAGAAATTGTCTATAGGCCACACCAGGAAGTAGACAATACTAGACATACGTATCTGGACTACAAGACATTGGTAACTTGGATAACTGATAACTCTTGGCAAGATACATGTATTTCTCAACAGGGACTAGGCTATACTGATGTCACCTGCATTAATTCTATTCAAACACACACACAAGCAGACGCACACGCGCACACGCGCGCACACACACGCGCGCGCGCACACACACACACACACACACACACTACTACTACTACTACTATGATACAGCTACCCTAAACGGGTCACGCCGCCCTCCACCCAAGCATGAGCACTATGAGGGGCAGTGGCAAATAAAGAGAATCAGCTAGCAGAACTGGCAAAACAGATGAAACAATGGAGCAGAACGGACGACTGCTGTACAATCATGTTCGAGTACTGTAACAACAACCTGACAGCTACAGTGACAACAACTGAAAATGAACAGGAAAGAAAAAAAAATTCAAAATTTCACGCCACGAAAAAACACTGTCCACGAAAGAATCCACCAAGCAAAAGGAGTGTGGGCATCCGAAATCCCACCAGGACTCCACTAGCAGTTCTTCCACGTTGACGATGTAAGCGGCAGGGCAATGCCTCACAAATCCGACAGACTTCCGCAACGCTTGACCAGTGCACTCATGACGACGAAAGATTGAAGTTTCAATTCCCACCATTCCGCCATTGCGACCTTCCTCTCCGCACTCGCTCGTCCACTCCACTGAAACAACGACTTGTTCAGCACTCCACCAGCCAATCCGCAATTCCCACCACTGCATTCTTCGAGCTTGGATTCTTCACAGCACTCGAGGGATAGCTACTCCACTGCGAGTGGTGGACCACGGCCGACGCAGCAGTGACATTAGAGAGGTTCCGGGGTACGATTTTCCGTGCCAAAATCCGTGTGGGCGCTACGGATTTTTTCCAGGAGTGCTCCATACGATTTTTCGGCACGGAGAATCCGTGTGGACTGGCTTTCACACGAACCATGTTTCGTATGGAGATTTTGCGTCATCGGGTGCAGAAAGATTTTTCGCGTACAAATTTGGTACGAGAAACATGGATTTTCCGCGGGAAGTTTTGATTTCGGTACAAATTTTCAAAATATAAAGGGCGAAGGACTAAAGGGACCGTCACTTAATTTTTGCCGACTACCCGCCAAAAAAATCTTTTCGTTTCACGTGTCACTGACACGTCCGCGGACCGCGAGCGCGTACGACTCGTACTCGCGCTACCTTTCACGTCAAGCAATCTGTTCACGCCACATGGCTGCGCGTACATGGAAACATGATTGAAGACTTGCAAAATCAATTTTTTTCCCAAGTCCAGGCGCTAGGCCTAGGCAGTACTAATGCCTAATCAATGCCCAGGCAGCTGACTTTATTTTCGGAGAAACACTACTCATTGTAGTAAAAAGTAACAATGAATAGCGATATCATCTAGGAAGGATCGCTACCCTAACGCGAAGGAAAGGCCTTGCGCGGCTGCTCTACGAAGTGTTGAAGAAAGACTCATCAAATTTAGTTGGTGGACGAACAACTCGCTGGCGCCGGAAAACTTGGCCCCCAACGATGGTGTTTGGTGAATCATCAAGCATAATATCTTGTAGCAGTGTTCACCGAGGAAGGAGAACGCTCTAGACTAGTCGCTGCTGTTGTCCGTTTCATCCACGTTGGGCGTTAGCTGCACCGCGCCTATTGTGTTTTAGTATTCCATGGACGCACATTACCATTCAGAGCGATTGTGGAGCCACAATTTACTTCACACAGCGTTGTATTGTCCACGAGCGCAAACTTAATTATCAGCAGTACCTGTTACTCTTCATCCTACATGTAGACTTGGAGTATACACGGCCTTGTCACGACAGCGACAGGTCTACAGATCATGCAGAGTGTTCAAGTGAGAAACATTAATTTCTATTGTTGGTGGACGAATAAATGGCTGGTTCCGAAAAAACGCGGCCTGCACCGATGGTGTTTGGTGGATCATCAAACAGGGTGACCAGCAGTGTTCACCGAGGAAGGAGAATGCACTCGCCACCACTCCGATTCATCCAAGTGGGCGTTAGCTGCGCCGCGCCTATTGTGTTTTAGTATTCCATGGACGCACACTAGCGTTCTCAGCGATTGTGGAGCCACAACATATCTTCATGCGGCGTTGCACTGTCCAAGAGCAGAAACGTCAGCAGTGACCCATCATCATACATGTAGATTTGGAGTATACACACCATGCGCCAATGGGCCTCGGCACAACAGCGGCAGCTCTACGAAGTGTTCAAGTGAGAAACATTTGTTTCGACTTTTGGTGGACGAACAAATCGTCGGTGCCGAAAAACGTGGCCTGCGCCGATGGTGCTTGAAACATCAAGCATGGTATGTGGTGACTGTCAGTGTTGATTGAGGAAGGAGACCACTCAGGCCGTCGACCGTTCATCCATTTCGTTAGCTGCACCAAGCCTATTGTGTCCTTGTATTCCATGGGCACACAATCATGAAGCATGGCGTCTGAGCTGTGTTCACAGAGCGGGGAGATGCTCTTGCTGCTATCTTATCTGTCCTGTGTATTCCCAGGTGCCGAAGGCTCACAACGATGGTGTTGGACAAGTCAGATAAAATAGAGTCAACGTAAGTACGCATGTGTACTCTTACTGACTGAAACATAAGTGGGGTGTAAGAGCTAATTCAAATGGTGTCGCGACATTCTCATGTACGAGGTTAGTGTGTAGTACTTGTTACGTACTGAATTCTGCGACTTTGTTTTGTCTCCATATACTGCATGCATTCACGTTTCACAGTTATCAGTTTGACCCTGAGTTCATGTCTGTTATCCCGTGTCTCCTCTACTTATTTTTGTTTCCACACGGTTCATGGTGTAGCGCTGCACGTGTTCCGTCAGTTTGAACTTCAGCATAAATCGCAACTACTTGTACTTTCAGACATGTCACGTGATTGTTGCCAGGGTTTGAGCCAATCAGAGCGTTTACAGGCAGGGCCTGAACCCCTGATCATGCCTTGCCTGCCAGCTCTACTACGATATTATATGTCATGTACCCGCGCGCGCGCACGGTTCTCCTGCGCTTGGGCTTGCTTTCCCTTGGTAGTTGGAAGTCAGTGGCTGTTTTAGTACTCTTAGATTAGGCCACCCTTTGTTAATTCATTGTTTAACGTCCTTTTTTTCGCGAAAAGGTACGCGGGAGGGCGGAAAAAAACAAAAGCCCATTCCAAAAACTGGAAACCCCAATCAAACATTTTGACCAGTAAAGCATGTGATATATACAATATTTCTGGGTCTAACGGCACTTGCAGGCATAGAACAACACTCTTTGATGGTACATTGGAGCACATGCCTGATGAATCCAACAAAACAGGTACAAAGCATGGAGTTAGCATGTCATGAATTCATTACATCTGGATTTTTACTAGGACACACACCGTACGATATTTAAAAGCCAACAAAAAAAGAAAAAAGAACACAAGACAAAGGCATGCCCGGGAGGCAAGATTATAAGTTTAAGGTCATGATCGGCACACTGTGAAACTACACAATCGTGTATTTACAACTTCGCATATTATTGGTACTACTACTTTCTTGTTTTTTTTTCCGCTCGGAGGCAAAAAGGTACGCGGGCGCGGACGTTAAACAACGAAAAAAGAAAGGGTGGCCTTATGTACAGAAAGTGGTGGACATCACGCAACTGCAGTGTAAATTAAAGGGTGGCTGTCAACTGACAACCGCATAATTTTTCGACATAATAAATAAAAGAATTTTTATCTAAAGAGTGAAAAGCAACTAAATAGAGCGATTGTCGGTTGACAACCCCCCTTTTATTTAGATTATGTATCTGAAGTAAACACAACGTAGAAATATCACAATTGTCTCTTGTGTATTATATCCGTCTGATGTCACCAGATCATCACACGGTGCTGTGACCAAGATACGGATCATGCCGAACGCTGATTCAACTGGACGAATCGCGAGGCTTTTCAGATGCAGGGACACAATGGAAACTGAATGACTTCAGAACAGCACTGAAGCGTCATGTTATCATGCAAGACGCCTTTCTGCGCCGCACAAACACAGGCGGTACTACAGCAGAAGATGTCACTCACTATTCTGCAGGTGCACTGGTGACAGGCGCGTGCAAGTTCACCAGAAGGAAGCAGTCTGATGTTAACTGGAATGCCAGCAGTATGACAGGGTGTGCATTCTGCGGCGGATCTCACCTGGACAAGAGCTGCGCGAAATACACAACAGTAGCACAGCGGAAAGAATAACTGATTGAACAGAAGCGTTGCTTTGTGTGTTTGCGCACAGGGCACCGGTCAACTCAGTGCAAGGCCACCCGCAAGTGTAATGTGTGTTCTCGCATGGGTCACCAATCAGAGTCAACATCATGTCACGATCTGCCCTGAATCTCAACAGAAATCTGACAGCAGTACCAACATAGTAGCTGACCAGCCTGTAGCTGACGAGGTACCAGCATCTAGCGCAACAGCAGCTAGTGCAGCATCAACCAGTATCGCCATTGACCGTAAGATAGTCAGTCGTCTTGATCGGTGCAGATTTCCTCTGGGAGTCTTGACGGGGAGCACCAGAGGACTTCCGCCAGGACTACAGTTTCTGCCTACCACAGTCAGTTTTGTGGTGACTGGCCGACCACGTCACTCCAAGCACTCAGCTACGCCGATGAGCAGCCATGCCAGCTATCGTTTCTCTAACTGATGCAACTTCCGACTCCTGCACCATCCCAGATCTGTGGAACCTAGACTGTGTTGACATCTAGGATTTTAGGCAATCTTACTAACAACGACCTAGCCATTAGGCAATTCATCATTGTTCTACGATTTTGCCTGCCACCAATCGTCATGACCTGCGATACTGAGAAGGCCTTTTTACAAATCAGTGCCAACCCAGCATACAGAGATGCGACACGATTTCTGTGGTTCGCCAACTCCGACAGTCCATCAGTCACCCCATCCAGCCTGTTCACGCTCATAAGCAGTCCATTTCTGCTTGGCGCGTCTATACAGCATCATTTGGCACAGCAAGATGACAAAACAGCTAGCAGTGGCTATTGGTGAGAACATAGGGTCTTCTGGCGTATGGTATAATTATATGAGCAGCATGAGAGTGAAGTAAAAGACTATTAGCTCAAACATTCAGTCTTTTAAGAGTAGGTGTTTCATCACGGAATAGGTTCTGCAGTTCACATACACACTGCAACAATGGACCAGCAGTGTCCAGCATACAATAGAGTCATGTGAATATGTACCGTATGCATACTCACAGCTGCAAGGCCAGCGCCCCGTGGCTGCTTGACTTCTCAATCGATATAAATTTTCACAACAGTAAGACTCTGTGATCAATCAGAGCTGTGCTTCGAAGTAGTCACAAATGCCCCATGATCAGTCACAAAACAAAACTTTGCAACCAGTCACAGCTTCCACGGTGCCCCAAGACCAGTCACCAGAAATGACCGTGGTAAATCTGCAGGGAGTTCCATAATCTGTTCATTGCACAGTTCACTATGCTATGATTCAAGAGGGCGGGGGGGGGGGGGTAGCGTTCCTGCGGATGCGGAAAACTTGGCTGGAACCCGAGTGTCACGTGAACCCTGATTTTTAAGACTTTTATTATTTGTTTTACGATGAGCCTATTATACGCGATACAGGCTCAGAACACACTTTTCATCTAGTTGGCATATCAGGGATATAGGGCGGAGCAGCCCATATCCCCAATTATGACACGCGAGTAATAGTGAAATACGATTGGCGTATTGTGCTGGACTGACTGCGGTAATGTAAAGCTAAAATAAAGCAGTCAGTTTGCCCTTAGCATGGCCTTGTCATGAGGGTGCCACATCCGTGGAAAGGCAACATGCCGGCTAATCTCCCTGAGAAGTTGAGTGGTTATCAGCAGGCGATGACGCTGTGTCGATGATGACCTGTTGATGCCCGACAGGAACCTTGCGAGGAGAGTTATTGGGCCTGACGGGTAGGTAAAGCCAACTTCCACATGAAGTTTGCGGATGGCCGACATGTAGACATGAACAGATCGGGGCTGAAAAGTTCTGAACAACTCGGCAGCAAAATAACACATAAAGTAAAAAGTCATCACCTGGCAATGGATTCCAGTTATGCCCTTGACAGAACTGGAAGTAACGGGTATCGGCGGAAAAATATTTCCGGCTGGTGCCAGTGCCGCTAGCTGCAGCACGGAGTCCGGCAACTGAGAGTTGGCAAGACTGGCTGATCTGGCTCAGCTGCTGCTTCCGGAGCCCTCGATGGTTCAAACACCATCGGCGCAGGCCACGTTTTTCGGCACCGACGATTTGTTCGTCCACCAAAAGTCGAAACAAATGTTTCTCACTTGAACACTCCGTAGAGCTGCCGCTGTTGTGCCGAGGGCCATTGGCGCATGGTGTGTATACTCCAAATCTACATGTATGATGATGGGTCACTGCTGACGTTTCTGCTCTTGGACAGTGCAACGCCGCATGAAGATATGTTGTGGCTCCACAATCGCTGAGAACGCTAGTGTGCGTCCATGGAATACTAAAACACAATAGGCGCGGCGCAGCTAACACCCACTTGGATGAATCGGAGTGGTGGCGAGTGCATTCTCCTTCCTCGGTGAACACTGCTGGTCACCCTGTTTGATGATCCACCAAACACCATCGGTGCAGGCCGCGTTTTTTCGGAACCAGCCATTTATTCGTCCACCAACAATAGAAATTAATGTTTCTCACTTGAACACTCTGCATGATCTGTAGAGCTGTCGCTGTCGTGACAAGGCCGTGTATACTCCAAGTCTACATGTAGGATGAAGAGTAACAGTTACTGCTGATAATTAAGTTTGCGCTCGTGGACAATACAACGCTGTGTGAAGTAAATTGTGGCTCCACAATCGCTCTGAATGCTAATGTGTGTCCATGGAATACTAAAACACAATAGGCGCGGTGCAGCTAACGCCCAACGTGGATGAAACGGACAACAGCAGCGACTAGTCTAGAGCGTTCTCCTTCCTCGGTGAACACTGCTACAAGACATTATGCTTGATGATTCACCAAACACCATCGTTGGGGGCCAAGTTTTCCGGCGCCAGCGAGTTGTTCGTCCACCAACTAAATTTGATGAGTCTTTCTTCAACACTTCGTAGAGCAGCCGCGCAAGGCCTTTCCTTCGCGTTAGGGTAGCGATCCTTCCTAGATGATATCGCTATTCATTGTTACTTTTTACTACAATGAGTAGTGTTTCTCCGAAAATAAAGTCAGCTGCCTGGGCATTGATTAGGCATTAGTATTGCGGCCATTAGTACTGCCTAGGCCTAGCGCCTGGACTTGGGAAAAAAATTGATTTTGCAAGTCTTCAATCATGTTTCCATGTACGCGCTATCCAGCCATGTGGCGTGAACAGATTGCTTGACGTGAAAGGTAGCGCGAGTACGAGTCGTACGCGCTCGCGGTCCGCGGACGTGTCAGTGACACGTGAAACGAAAAGATTTTTTTGGCGGGTAGTCGGCAAAAATTAAGTGACGGTCCCTTTAGTCCTTCGCATATAAAGGCATAGCGCGGGAATGTGACGTGTTTGCGATCGTAACCTAGGCAATGACGGCAAACACATAAGTTCCGTACTCCGGAACATTTCACTGCTCGAAAACGACGTATAAAAAATCCGTAGCGCCTCTACGGATTTTGGCACGAAAAATCGTACTCCGGAACCTCCCTAATATCGAAGTAAATTGTCCTGCAAGCTACATCGCGATTCCGCGCTCCAATCATGCAGCACTACCTTGGCAGTGTGCGAGGGTGCTCCAGGGTCGACTCTGGCTACGCCAGAGTCGCCCTGGGCAGGCAGAAAAACTTTGGAGAAAGCCAAGAACACGGAGCTCAGAAAGTGTAACCTGCTCCCAAGGAGCACAAAAACAACACACACACGCACACACGCGCACACATGCACACACATGCACAAAAAAGACACTCCCAGAACAACCACCCTACCTTGATTTCATCGCCACGGTGACATGTGTGACGGCACGCTGGTGAAAGGCGGCAGCACATTGCCATGACAACCAGGTGCGCGCCAGACATCGCTGATCGGCAGATCTAGAGAATGTGGCACACTTCTCACGGCGGCCTCGGTTAGCTGAGTAGAAAACAGGACACATTGAGTTGAGATGAAGTGTCTGCTCCAGAGCCGGGTCAGCCGGGTCAGCGACCCGGTTGGAGGGTACTTGGACCCGTTTGGAAAAGGAACACCGGGTCACCTGTGACCCTGTTGGGAATACACACCAGGGAGTCCTATTATGTACAGCAGGGAGTACTATTATGTACAGCAGGGAGTACTATTATGTACAGCAGGGAGTACTATTATGTACAGCAGGGAGTACTATTATGTACAGCAGGGAGTACTATTATGTACAGCAGGGAGTACTATTATGTACAGCAGGGAGTACTATTATGTACAGCAGGGAGTACTATTATGTACAGCAGGGAGTACTATTATGTACAGCAGGGAGTACTATTCTGTACACCAGGGAGTACTATTATGTACAGCAGGGAGTACTATTATGTACAGCAGGGAGTACTATTATGTACAGCAGGGAGTACTATTATGTACAGCAGGGAGTACTATTATGTACAGCTCCATGATGTACATGTACATGTACATGCGGTAGCCGCACTTGAACGTACCCGGCTCTGCCCCGGTTGGAAGAGCGGTGCCAGGTACACGTGTACCTGGTTGGTTTGAAATCCTAGAGCAGACACTGAGATGAAGGAGTGATGGTGGTGCGTGTGTGTGTGTGCAGGCGACTCATGCTGGACTGGCACATGTGTTTCATCACTAACTGGCAAGAGTGTAAGCACATTACGAGAAGATTGTAATAACTCACCCGTCACAAAGTTACGCCATCGCCGCAAGACCGACCGAGACAGTGATCGATCCAGGAACTAGGAGTAGAACAAAGAAAGGAGCATGAGTTATATTATCGTATGTTACCTTTCTTTTACTTCACCATAGGTACAGGCATTGCTGCCTTCTTGCTGTGGACCATAAATGATGCCACAGCTCCTAGGCTATGATGAAAAAGTAATCTCTAGAGGTTCTTCGGTAAAGAACGACTCCCTCGTGTGAAGCGGTAGAGCAATACAGAGTTAGGGTTAGGGTTAGATGGATACAGTCATCCCTCCTCAACCCAGCACTTTATCAACCAGCCCCCTCTATCAACCAGCCCCCTCTATCAACCAGCCCCCTCTATCAACCAGGATAGTTGTCAGTATCCAAATGCCCATCCGTTATCATAACGTATCGCATTCGATATCCATACTTATCCTGTTTTCTTTTTTCCGTCCTTCATGTTGTTTTCTGCCTTGACATCAGCATATTCCATATTTGATTTCTGCTTACCACCACTCAGCATAAGCGAAATCATCAATCATTTGATTGACGATGACGCGAAAATGCAAATAATAATAATAAAATCTTCACTAGTTTGAGGGAAAGAGACAAACGGGAAAAGTCTGAAGAAGAAATTGACTGTCACCACCAGGACACAAACCAGGGACCCTCGCTTTTAGCTAGCGATGCTCTAACCACTGAGCTATGGTGTAGTCGTCAAATAATAATAAAAATAATAATAAATGCCCTCTTCATACACATTGCAGCATGCCCCCCCCCCCCCCCCCTCCATACACACATACACATACTTCGTAATTATACACACGCTACACACAGAACAGCTGCTTACATCGGAGTGCCAACTATGGAAGCACGATGCAAGCAGTGATTCCTGACTTCTCACGGTGAATACACTGGCTTTCCTGGCATTCTCTGCAGCAATCGCAAGCAATAACTTCCACCGAGACATCACCATCCGCAGCAGTGAAGTCACCTAGTTGTAGAACCAGAGGAATTTACAAAGAGAGAAAAGCAAAGTCAGTTTCAGCGTGTGAAACAGTCTGCATTTTCGTGGTGCAGGCTGCAGCTTGCCAGTCATGTTAATCGGTCAAGAGCCTCGGTGAGTGCAGTGCTTAAGACTGAGAGAAGTGACGCTGTACAACAGGACATGACTTTCAGACACGAAAGCAAACCCAACATTATTAAGCGAACAGCGATGAGAATATGCTCCCTCCTCTCAGTGAGAGCACACCACGCTAACAACAACACCTGGCTACTCCTTTCCTTATCAAATGTACTGAGCAACTAAATTCTCGGATTGCATGAGACGCAGTTCGACTGCACTCTCAGCATCCGTAGGAACGCCATCACCATCAAGGATCAAAGGAATTATAAATTAAAATACATAGTCCGAATCAAGCAGACGAGCCAGCAGTCAAAACTCACTAGCAACGCCATGAGGAAAAAAAACTAACCAGATGCCGATCAGCTCGTCGGCAGTCTGCCCACGATGTCTTCCACTGTCCAAGGTACACCACCAGTAGTCGTTTAGCGGCATACTGTGTTGCCATAGCGGCTAAGTGATGCTTCCTCCTGGATTAGGAAAACAACAAAACAGTACATAGCGATTAGTGCCAGCGATAGGAAACCTTTTTAACGTATTTTCGTACTCTATTTTCAGAAATGTTAGGCGCTCAAAATGTCTGGTATGAGGGCAAAAGGCCAGGTTAGGTGAACAGAAGTTTTATGTACAGAGAAGCAGTTCCCTATCGGATTAGGTGTGCTGGTTTTGTTCGGTGTATTGAAAGTTTAGGTATGAAACAGATACACCGAAAGTACCGAAAATAAAAGTACACCGAAAATTTGTGAAATTACAGTATGTCCGTCTCTCTGTCTGTCTCGGTCTACTTGTCTGTCCATTTGTCTCTCACCCCCTCTCTCCTCTCTCTCTCTCTCACTCTCTCTCTCACTCTCACTCTCTCTCTCTCTCTCTCTCTCTTTCACACACACACACACACACACACACACACACACACACACACACACACACACACGTTTGCCGCCAAATCCACAGCCAGAATAACAAGAAATATATCCCCATCAACGCAAGGTCCAAGGCATACATGAATAGCAGACTCCCTGGAGATTGTGCATACACACTTGAAACATTGCTACAGCCAAAGCCCTGTCAAGTGGCAACCCTGCTCACCTTCGGTGTGCTGTGTGCTGTTTCCATGACAACCAAGCCCGTCTCAGCTGCTCGGGTGCACGCCAGTAGGCCAGAGTTCGCGTGGCAGTGTGCAGTACGGAGGGGCGATCTTGAGCAGTGATAACTATGTCATCAATGACTCCATCAACACCAGCTTCTTGATCAATGATGTCATCAATGACTCCATCAATGCTAGGCTTGCTAGCTTCTTGGTCAATGATGTCATCAGTGCGATCACCAATAGCAGAGCTAGTGCGAAGAGTAGCAGCATAAGCACCGCGGCCATCATGGGCATCAGTAACAGTATGACCATCAACGACACCTTTGGCAACACCAACTGGACTGGCATCACTTTCTGCAATGACATCATTGTCGACATCGCCTTCAACAATGACATCATGCTGCACAAGTCCACCATGAGAACGCTGTGCAACGAAGTCGTGTTCAGAGCCCCGCACGGAGTCCAGATCTTGAATTCGCTGTCGCAGTGCACGTGCTGCTATCTCAACAGCTGTCTCAGCTGCAAGGTGCCACTCATACAGAATCAGTTTGCAACGATGCTGCGTCTTCCGAAGCTGAAAATCGCTGTGAAGACAGAGCAAGGATAAAACAGAGAAAGGCAATACTACCTAGTTTACGCCGCAGAAACAGCTCAAGAAAAAGACAAATGGGCTCAGTTGAAGTATCGCTGTATTTATATTATATTTATTATTAGCCCCATCCCTCACACAAACAAGTCAACAAAGAGGCATCTTTGGATTGAGGAGTGCTGGTTTCGAAACAACTGGTTTGAAGCTCAAAGTAGAGCTGGTGTTAGCTCAGAGCAGAGCTGCTGTTAGCTCAGAGCAGAGCTGCTGTTAGCTCAAAGTAGAGCTGCGGTTAGCTCAAAGTAGAGCTGCGGTTAGCTCAAAGTAGAGCTGCTGTTAGCTCAAAGTAGAGCTGCGGTTAGCTCAAAGTAGAGCTGCTGTTAGCTCAAAGTAGAGCTGCTGTTAGCTCAAAGTAGAGCTGCTGTTAGCTCAAGGTAGAGCTGCTGTTAGCTCAAAGTAGAGCTGCGGTTAGCTCAAAGTAGAGCTGCGGTTAGCTCAAAGTAGAGTTGCTGTTAGCTCAAAGTAGAGCTGCAGTTAGCTCAAAGTAGAGCTGCTGTTAGCTCAAAGTAGAGCTGCTGTTAGCTCAAAGTAGAGCTGCTGTTAGCTCAAAGTAGAGCTGCTGTTAGCTCAACGTAGAGCTGCAATGCTAAATGGATGTAATATAGCGCAAGGCAGAGCCGCAGCAAATAGCTAGATAACACCAGTTGTGAGAGTGGACCCGATTAGTGGGTACGATAATTATGATGGTGTGAATAAGTTGGATAGGGAGGGATGGCGGGAAAAGAAACACTGCTGAAGCACGATCCGTTGTCTGGGCAAGCAAGATTTGTTTTTCTTTTCCGCAAAATGGGCTGGTGCCATTTGTGATTACGCAGCAAAACAAAGCGCATGACGTCAGTCTTGAATGCAGTACAAAGCAATGCAGTGCAGTGTGTGCGCTAGTTCGGATTGTTGCTAACAAGTACTAGCACAGCTAGTACACCATTATTGATAGCATGTCCGCGTAGGTGGCGGGGGTGCCACTTTCGCTTATGCCATTCAGGATTGATGTCTGAAGAGTAATACGATACAATGAAATGACAGAAGTGACGTCAACCAAAGCCGTTAGCAACAATACCAATAGGACTAATGGAACACTTCATCCAAAGTATAAAATAAAATAGAATATGCATACAACATGTCTGGCGGAATCACGTGGATCACGAGAATCAGTCCTGTTAGGTCTCTGTATTTGCTTTAGTAAAATCCACACAGTCACTTCACTTGGTCAACAAAGTCCTATGAACTTCAGCAGCACGGCTACAACGTAGCTGCCACTGGTAAATCTATTCTTGTCCATCTACTAGCATCCTTTTTACTAGCAATAACAGGTGAGAATTCTTTTTGCCAAATAAACCACTATCCAGTACTTCAGGAGTGCATCAATCCCCCCCAGCCAGCCATCCTCTAACCCAGTCATGCATCTTACCTGGCCATCTTAACCAGCAAGCTTTGCCGTCGCCATACCGCCATTGTCCTCTGCTCGACAATGAGACGATGATGTAATTCTGCCGTACTTAGAGACTGATGATGTCGCTGCATGAGTCGTGAGGTCACCTGTCTCCACTCCGCAAACACGGTCGACAGTAACTGCCAGCGATGCACCTGAACGAGAAGCAGACGAAACATAGAATTGGTCTCATCCCTGTCCAGGTAAAGTGAAGATGTGTGTCAACATATTGTTGGAATAGATTGAGAGCTCCCTTGCCCCTCCCCTTCCTTCCTTCCTTCCTCCCACCTCACCCCTCCCCTCAACCAAACATAGGATCTCTCAAAGTACATTTGCTAGCATCTACTTCCTCCGCGTCATTAAAATTGTCGCTTCGCACATCGCAATGTTTGTGACTTGGCTCATCTCAGTCAGACTGTCGTAATCGCTGCTTTCTGTGTTCGAACATTGGTGCGACCCTTCCTGCGCAAGGTCTACTTGTTACTGAAGCCGTGGTGGTCTCGGACATTGTCGGAGCTCTCATCCGTACCAAGCAAATTCATCGCGATCCGCACTATTCCGCCCCAGAGCGCATATCGTTTTTCTGGAGTTCCACACCGTCCGATGGGCATTTATCAGGTCTGCAAGGTCGGGTATAAGAATCCTGGAATCTACCCTGAATACAAAATGCTTAAGTTGACGATGGCAAGAACAAAGTGTTCTCAAATTCCTAAAATGCGCTACTTGTGGCGCATGTTGCTGCGAAGGTAACAGGTCTGAAAACACCCACAAAATCAGCGAAGCGCTTGCCAAGGAAAGAAGGTGCGGAACTGGTTAACCTACCCCGCTGGAAGTTCGTTACAGTGTACTAGAAAAATGCTAGCTTGCCTTCATCGCTTGCCACCTGGAGGCGTGGATTGCTTGAAAACGAAGTTTCTTGACTTGAGTTTGAACGCGCGTCTTCTTCGGCGTATTTTTGAGTGCTGAAGGGTCTGCCTCACACTCTGATGAAGACGTCGACATTAGCTGCAAGTGCAGCAAAGCGGGAGGCCGCAAACCAAAGCTTGGTCCGTCGAAAATGCTCTGGCTCAATTTCTAGCTGATTTCTTTGCCCTTCGAGTGGACAAAATAAATTCGAAAAATCGCTCTGGGAAGCGACAATTTTAATGACGCGGAGGAAGTACTTTATATCCGAGGTTAGTGTGCAGCTGGTATTCGAACACACCCTGCATGGCATGCAATGTGTTGTGCTTGTGACGTACACAGCACTCTGGAAGATATGACTCGTACGGTAGGACGGGATAAGTTTGAGACTGCAGACATATAGTGCTCTAGAAAAAATTATACAGTAAAATCTGCGTTTGCCGGACCCTGTACCAAGCGGAATCCAATATTGACTGGACAAATTGTCATGCACCAAAGTGCTGGGGATTGAATGTGCATCTCCGGATCAAGCGGAATCCTTTAATATCAGGACAGTTTCCGCTGCACCAAGGGCGACCGGTTAGGGCAGGTTTTACGGTATTTACCTCTGCCTCGGCTAGCCGGCTTTGCTCAGCGAGCCGGTCGTCACGACGCTGCCGCCACTCGGCAAAGCATTGCGCCACCAGACGATGCTCGACCCGTTCACGCACCACTCGCACGTGAGTCTGCAGCGATGTCAAGGCGCGCCACAGCCGGAACGACGACGTCGTAAGCGCCCGCCGATGCTGCGCGATGGCCACGTTGTCATGGTGACGCAGGGATAGGCGTGCCCTGCGATAAAACCATGCATTCAAAACACCACACACGCACAGACGTGGATGGTTAAAACACAAGAAGACAGGAGATATAAAGAGGATGTTTGATGTTTTGCTGTAACATAAAGTCTCATGCACAGACAATCATCAGGCGGGCAGTATGCACAGTAAAAGCTGTCAAGGCGACCACTCGGATAAGGCGACCACTCGGATAAGGCGACCACTCGGATAAGGCGACCACTCGGATAAGGCGACCACTCGGATAAGGCGACCACTCGGATAAGGCGGCCACTCGGATAAGGCGGCCACTCGGATAAGGCGGCCACTCGGATAAGGCGGCCACTCGGATAAGGCGGCCACTCGGATAAGGCGGCCACTCGGATAAGGCGGCCACTCGGATAAGGCGGCCACTCGGATAAGGCGGCCACTCGGATAAGGCGGCCACTCGGATAAGGCGGCCACTCGGATAAGGCGGCCACTCGGATAAGGCGACCACTCGGATAAGGCGACCACTCGGATAAGGCGACCACTCGGATAAGGCGACCACTCGGATAAGGCGACCACTCGGATAAGGCGACCACTCGGATAAGGCGACCACTCGGATAAGGCGACCACTCGGATAAGGCGACCACTCGGATAAGGCGACCACTCGGATAAGGCGGCCACTCGGATAAGGCGGCCACTCGGATAAGGCGGCCACTCGGATAAGGCGGCCACTCGGATAAGGCGACCACTCGGATAAGGCGACCACTCGGATAAGGCGACCACTCGGATAAGGCGACCACTCGGATAAGGCGACCACTCGGATAAGGCGACCACTCGGATAAGGCGACCACTCGGATAAGGCGACCACTCGGATAAGGCGACCACTCGGATAAGGCGACCACTCGGATAAGGCGACCACTCGGATAAGGCGACCACTCGGATAAGGCGACCACTCGGATAAGGCGACCACTCGGATAAGGCGACCACTCGGATAAGGCGACCACTCGGATAAGGCGACCACTCGGATAAGGCGACCACTCGGATAAGGCGACCACTCGGATAAGGCGACCACTCGGATAAGGCGACCACTCGGATAAGGCGACCACTCGGATAAGGCGACCACTCGGATAAGGCGACCACTCGGATAAGGCGACCACTCGGATAAGGCGGCCACTCGGATAAGGCGGCCACTCGGATAAGGCGGCCACTCGGATAAGGCGGCCACTCGGATAAGGCGGCCACTCGGATAAGGCGACCACTCGGATAAGGCGACCACTCGGATAAGGCGACCACTCGGATAAGGCGACCACTCGGATAAGGCGACCACTCGGATAAGGCGACCACTCGGATAAGGCGACCACTCGGATAAGGCGACCACTCGGATAAGGCGACCACTCGGATAAGGCGACCACTCGGATAAGGCGACCACTCGGATAAGGCGACCACTCGGATAAGGCGACCACTCGGATAAGGCGACCACTCGGATAAGGCGACCACTCGGATAAGGCGACCACTCGGATAAGGCGACCACTCGGATAAGGCGACCACTCGGATAAGGCGACCACTCGGATAAGGCGACCACTCGGATAAGGCGACCACTCGGATAAGGCGACCACTCGGATAAGGCGACCACTCGGATAAGGCGACCACTCGGATAAGGCGACCACTCGGATAAGGCGACCACTCGGATAAGGCGACCACTCGGATAAGGCGACCACTCGGATAAGGCGACCACTCGGATAAGGCGACCACTCGGATAAGGCGACCACTCGGATAAGGCGACCACTCGGATAAGGCGACCACTCGGATAAGGCGACCACTCGGATAAGGCGACCACTCGGATAAGGCGACCACTCGGATAAGGCGACCACTCGGATAAGGCGACCACTCGGATAAGGCGACCACTCGGATAAGGCGACCACTCGGATAAGGCGACCACTCGGATAAGGCGACCACTCGGATAAGGCGACCACTCGGATAAGGCGACCACTCGGATAAGGCGACCACTCGGATAAGGCGACCACTCGGATAAGGCGACCACTCGGATAAGGCGACCACTCGGATAAGGCGACCACTCGGATAAGGCGACCACTCGGATAAGGCGACCACTCGGATAAGGCGACCACTCGGATAAGGCGACCACTCGGATAAGGCGACCACTCGGATAAGGCGACCACTCGGATAAGGCGACCACTCGGATAAGGCGACCACTCGGATAAGGCGACCACTCGGATAAGGCGACCACTCGGATAAGGCGACCACTCGGATAAGGCGACCACTCGGATAAGGCGACCACCTGTTCTAGAAGACCACTGCAACCAGGACCAGGGAATGCCATTTCCAGTGAAATGACCCTGGATAAGGTGACCAACCTGGTTACAGAGACCAGGGTTTGAAGGTCCCTTGAGTGGCGGTCGTCTTAGACAGGTTTCACTGTACACCGATCTGCACCCTAGACTCCAGTGCTCTGAGTACATTTTACGGCTGTTTCGGCTGGCCCTGGTTGTTTTTTCGGGATAAAAACAATTGGCTTACAGTCGGTGGAAATATGCATGGTTGGTTGGGCAGCTCCAGCGAACTAATTGGCACAGGTACCAACTAACACTCATTCACCAATGGACAGACATGCCTGAACTATGCCTCTTGGTATGCTTACCTCCACTTGTGAAAGAGCGCCCGTTTCTTGCGCCACTGAGCATGCTCAACAAGACTTGTAAGCAGGCGTTTGTGACGACAGTGAGCGTGCCAGGCAGATATGCACCTGTGGAGAGTGTTACATAGTACAGTATAATTATAGTAAATACAATAACAGAGCTCTCTTCTCTCTCTCTCTCTCTCTCTCTCTCTCTCTCTCTCTCTCTCTCTCTCTCTCTCTCTCTCTCTCTTCTCTCTCTCTCCCTCTCTCTCTCTCTCTCTCTCTCTCTCTCTCTCTCTCTCTCTCTCTCTCTCTTCTCTCTCTCTCTCCCTCTCTCTCCCTCTCTCTCTCTCTTCTCTCTCTCTCCTCTCTCTCTCTCCTCTCTCTCTCTCTCTCCTCTCTCTCTCTCCCCCTCTCTCTCTCTCTCTTCTCTCTCTCTCTCTCTCTCTCTCTCTCTCTCTCTCTCTCTCTCTCTCTCTCTCTCTCTCTCTCTCTCTCTCTCTCTCTCTCTCTCTATCTTTATCTCCCTCTGATGAATAGGCAGCAAGAATGTTTAATAATAGACATCAGTTGCTGAAATTAAGGATTATTTAATTAACAAGCGTTATACAGCTACACTGAGCCACACCTTGTCACAGACAGACCCACAGAGTAAGCATATAGCAAATCTCTCTTGGAGATATCTCCAAAGTCTGATCTATTAAAATTAATATAAATCTGCTAAAGTACATAATTTTAGGAATCTACTTCAAAGTAGAATGTTTTCACGAACACTTCAGATATTGGTGCATGCGGCAAAAAGACATACCGCTTTGCTGCGTTGTGCTGGTGTTGCCTTCGCAATGCCACCGCCTGTTTCATGCTCAAGCAGTGTTTCCACCAGTGGGAGAAGCTGGCATGGAGAAGCGACTTGCTGTGCATGGCACGCAGACATCGCTGTCCGGAGCGATGCAGGCACAGAGTGTACCAGTGAACAAACGTAGCTGAAATAGACCAGCAGTGTCGATAGCCACAACAACGACGACGATAACAATGACGTCGACAACGACAACATACGCCACAACAGAAATGCCAGTTTTAGCCCATAATTAGACACAGAAATGCGAGTTTTAGCCCATAATAAGATAAATAGACACAGAAATGCGAGCTTTAGCCCATAAATAGACACAGCCATGTCAGTCCAGGACCAAGGTAGTCGTGAAGAAGACCATTGCAGAACACAACTGCACAGTTCTAGTACTACTTCTAGGTGACACACATGATGAGATTTTGCTGATCAGTTCTGTGCGAAACAGGAGAGTTTGCGAGAGAAATAAATAGGTTCCCGGTTAGGGCATTTACTAGTCAGTATGCTTTCCCGACTAACGTACTTTCCGGAGAACCGCACTGGAGCATAAGCCGCACCCCTCCCCCACCCCATTTTTTTGCCATGAAATACAGACATCTACTCTATTTATCACCGTCAATGCGATCATCGGAGTGTAAGCCGTGCTTTCTTGGGGTGAATTTTAAGTGTTCAAAGTACGTACGTGTATACTCTGGAAACCATGGTAACTACCTACACATAGCTTGAACCCATACCTACCTACACACAGCTTGAACACATACCGTAAAGTCGCGGATAAAAGCCACATAAGCCGCTTTCTGCATCAGGCTTCAATGCAAACCAGGCTTGTATGCAAACCATGCTTGTATGCACCACTGACTTGGTAGATCCACGCGACACGTGTAGATCTACCACTGACTACCGGTATGGCGGCAGTTTCACTATGCACCATGGTACATAGCGCATGCACTCTTGACCTACCCGATCCGTGCTGGGATAGAAGCCAGGCTTCTACGCGCGACAGGCTTATATTATGCATTTGACCCGTTTGATTTTCAGGCTTCTATCCGCGATGTGCTCGTATGCAAACCCGGCTTTTATCCGCGACTTTACGGTAAACAATCTGATTCAGACGAAAGGGCTGACTTACACACTCCAACTCCTAGAGCCCGATACATATTATGTTACCGCATTTCCCCATAATATAAGTCGCAACTTGTTACACTGAACTTCAGAGTTCCAATATCATCACAACCACGTCCCTCACCTTGAACTGTAGATACGTGCCGTTGCTGTAGAAAGTCAGAAGCTAGATCTCCGAGTCGTGCCACGTACACACAGTGTCTCCAGTGTGTGAATGCTTTCCTGTGTGCAGGCAGACACCGGGCACATGCACACAGGGATTTCAAGCACACGAGAAGTACAAAAATTGAAGGGTGTGCAAGACGGACAAAGAAAAAAAAACTGACAGCTGGCAATCTTATTATACACACACGCGCGCACACACACGCACATGCGTGTGCGCCTGCCCGCACGCACGCACGCGCGCGCGCGTACACACACACACACACATACACCAATACATGTCCACATGCCCATCGCGGAAGCGATGCTAGCGAACAAGCTATGTTAGACATGGCAACTTGTGCTGGGATTACACCATTCAACAGCTTGCGAGGCTGAATCCCCCCCCCCCCCCCCCCTACACACACACACACACACACACACACACGCACACACACATCCACATGCGACTCCACAACTATGCACGTGCCCACGTGCACACATACACACGCACACGCACGCACGTGCGCACACACACGCGCGCGCACGCACGCACGCACACAGCAAGCTTACCTCACACAGTAACTGCTATACCCGACATGCGCTAGCCTGCGCTGTCGTTGCACCACTGTCTGATCTCTCCAGGTAGCAAACACTTCGGAGAGTAGCTGTGATTGGCGGTGTGTTCGGAACACCACCACACGTACTCTGCGCAATGGAGAAAATGAAGAACATACAATAAACAATCGCCGGCACAGGAATACTGCTGGTGGTGACTAGAACACGCCTGGTCCGTACACAACGACAGAGTGGTTTAGTCCACAAAATAATGAAAACCTCATCATTAGAGTCTTTCGGCAGTTTGCAACGAAGCAAGTGCAAGACAACTCCCACTCGCAGAAGCTAGTGAACAAACAGACAAGAACACATATACACAACCCCCAGAAGGACCTCCACTGCTCCCCTATTTGCCAGACTATCAATGCCTCAGCTTCACCAGCTGTACGTGCAACGTCTGCTTCTCTTCGTCTTCCGCTGCCTTCATGGCAGAGCCAGCTCACTGTTCACATCCTACTACTCCCTCATTGCCACGGATGTGGACAGAAGTTGTGTCACGCGTGGTCAGGTCAGCCAGCTGCTCAGAGTGCCGTTCCTACCTGGTCCCTCAGGCCGTAGCTCTATCGCCTTTGTTGGCAGTACCACATGGAACTCTCTCCCTGCTGATATTCGCGCTTGCGACGTACGCCACACGTTTCAAGCATTGCTGTCTGGCTATGACCTTATCTCCCTCCTCATCTAGCTCTCCGATGTTGTGCCTACTATGTCTTCTTCACAGATTCTGCCTGAACAGATGCTCATCAATAATGTTCTTGTCCTCTATCCTAGTCCAAATCCTGCCTTGCCCATGCATGACTCTCATGAAATGCCCGTACTAAATAGTCTATAGAACAAGAATATTGGATATCATACTTCTCTCATCAACTATGAAAATACACATTTCATACCCCCCCCCCCCCCCTTCATAAAATTAATACCTACTGTTTTCTTTCCTTTCATTTCATCTTCTTTTCCGTTCCTTTCTTCTTCATACACATTTTAAACATTTTCATCATATTGTGAGAGCCTTGGGCCAATAGCCCCGGTGAGAAGGCAGTCTTGCCTGTTCATATGGTAAAGTAAAATAAAGAAACAACAACAACAACAACAACACAAACTTCCCACACAGATCTGTTACGAATCCTACGGCCCAGGCAAACCCATGGACACTGTATCATAGCGAGTCATAACAATAAATACGTGTTACACTGTCAAACACGCATACTAGTACCTTGCATCACGCCGGCTCAGCCACATCCGTCGCCATGCCGACAGGACACTAACTCGAACTCTCCGGTCCGAGTGCTCGACTGCCATAAGGTATTCCTTATTGCTGGCGTGCCACCGGGTCAACCATACACGGAAGAACGAACTGACAAGGTGCTGAAAGAAGGAAAGAATGGAGCGCGGAAGAACATTGTGTTGAGGTGCGATATGAATACGGTGTCCAACTCCCCAGTGCTAGTGTAATATAAACATTCGCTATTTCATGAAACGAGCATAGCGAAAAAAAAATATACTCCCTGGCCTGAACAATAAAATTTTTATTATATGAACCTGTGACGTACATAATATTATGTGTGACCCTATCTTTGGAAATAAAAAAAATTGTGGGAAATAAAATAAAAAATCGCTCGCTCGCACCGATTTTCACAGGCTCATGACCTGAGAATCAACTTTATTTTTTACCATGGCCTAAACCTGGCATGAACAATGTCTCATCATGTTACTAACATAGAACCATTCCATAGCTCAGCGATACATACTCTCGTGTAATTGCCCCCAGAGCATTGCAGACAACAGCAGCAAGTGTTACGTACTGTGGCGTGCTGTTCTTCGGCTTTCCGTCGCAACGCTTGCGATAGGCCCGCTGCCTTGTGCCAAACAGAGAAGGTATTTCTGAGTAGCGCATACATACACACACACAGACGATATGGGAGAGAGAGAACATTCCAAATAAGTGAGAGAACGACCATCCATTGATGCAGAAGAGGAAGGATAGTGGTGACGCATGGCATAGAAACACGAGTTGAAGCCACAGAGTGGAAAAGGTGGAGAAGGTATGATGTGCAGTGTTGCTCATGGCATAGAAACATGAGTTGAAGCCACAGAGTGGAATAGGTGGAGAAGGTATGATGTGCAGTGTTGCTCATGGCATAGAAACATGAGTTGAAGCCACAGAGTGGAATAGGTGGGGAAGGTATGATGTGCAGTGTTGCTCATGGCATAGAAACATGAGTTGAAGCCACAGAGTGGAATAGGTGGGGAAGGTATGATGTGCAGTGTTGCTCATGGCATAGAAACATGAGTTGAAGCCACAGAGTGGAAAAGGTGGGGAAGGTATGATGTGCAGTGTTGCTCATGGCATAGAAACATGAGTTGAAGCCACAGAGTGGAAAAGGTGGGGAAGGTGTGATGTGCAGTGTTGCTCATGGCATAGAAACATGAGTTGAAGCCACAGAGTGGAAAAGGTGGGGAAGGTATGATGTGCAGTGTTGCTCATGGCATAGAAACATGAGTTGAAGCCACAGAGTGGAAAAGGTGGGGAAGGTATGATGTGCAGTGTTGCTCATGGCATAGAAACATGAGTTGAAGCCACAGAGTGGAAAAGGTGGGGAAGGTATGATGTGCAGTGTTGCTCATGGCATAGAAACATGAGTTGAAGCCACAGAGTGGAAAAGGTGGGGAAGGTATGATGTGCAGTGTTGCTCAATGAAACCTAATTGAGCGAGTTAAGTTTGCGCCTTGTGTCAGTTCACATTCCCTGGCAGTGTTCGCAGGTCTAGGGCTGCACAGCGCCTGGCGTGGCATAGACTTGCTTGATCGCACTTCATTGCGCAGTAATTCTCCTGAAGATGGTGTTTGCCTGAAAATTCGGAAGATTTTTCTTTTAGTGATTGGTGTAGGCCAGAGACCGTTTGGAGAGTGTTGTGAAGATGTATGGATATAGTGGATGGCTACAGTGGAGTCTTCGCATATAGGATTGTACTTGTTTGATAACAGTACCACAGAAGATAATCTACCTCTGGTGTGTATTGACCAAGAGTGTGTGCACAGTACATCATTCATGCCTTACCTGATCACGGTGTGACTGTTGTGCTTCGTAGCTGTTCTTTCAAAACGAGCTTGACGCCAACTATAGACACAGACACAAACACAATACAAAATTGACAGGCAATAGTAATCCCTTGCAGCCTCCCAGGAACACCATTGTTGGCAAACCATGGTGGATAACAATCCTATATTCCCAACCGATGACGCGTCTATTGGACCGGATTGCCGTCGGACGTGTTCATGAGATGCGTGTGTTCACAGGCAAGCCAACAGCTGAATAGTCTAACAGACACCTCATAGGCTGTGGGGGTGGGATTATTGTTTGTTCGTTTTTGATATATTTTTATTTCGTTGCCTCAACAGTACAATGTACAACAGTTACTTCAGACGGTCGAACAGGAAACAAAATAACTCCGGGTCATCACAACAGAAGTGAGAGAGAAAAAAAGGTAGAGCATTCCGTCGAAGCCTGTTTGCCAGCATGCTTTAGTAGCAACGGTGTTGCTGGGAGGCTTCGGGCAAAGAAGTGCTGCCAGGAGATGATGACAGGCGAATTACTGGGTGTGATATGGAGGGATTTCAGAACCCACATCCATACACATGACAGGGGCGTCGGCAGGTATTTTAGTGTGGGACGGTTAGCCATTTGAAGTACAAGTTACTCGTGGGGAGTTGTTGCTGAGCTGACATATTTGGAAGGTTAGAGCCCAGACCAGTGCATTTTATTGATGCACGGGGTAGCTGGGGCAAAAAGTGGTACGGTCAATACCGTAGTGACCGTATCGTGTCCGACGCTCCTGCATGTAACCTGGTTGTACACATGCAAGTCGATGCCAACCCATCAGGAAGCCTTGTCCTCTTGTCTGCTGGTGTGTATTCAAGGACTTGGACGGCATCTACATGTAGGCTTAAAGGGGAAGTTAAGGCAAAAATTAAAATTTCACCAGTTGTAGTCTTCGGGGTGCTGAGTCGAATGGTCTTGGTCCGAGGAAGCTGAGACGCTCCCTTCCTACTTGAATCCCAATCGAACTTGCGCACTTCCACCGAAACTGGGTGACTGCGCCCTACTAGATGGGGATTTGTATGCAAAATGTCACTAAAAGCGCCATTTCGTTCTTATAAAAGCACGGATGACCGCGATTGGCCCATATGTTGTAGTCTTTTGGACGCTGAGTCGACTGGTTTTGGTCCGAAAAGGCTGCGATGCAGCGTTCCTCCTTTATTCCCAATCGAACATGGTTGAAGAAGCGGTCACGTGGTCCTGGGTGCCCAAATCACCTGGTCACCACGCCAGCAGGTGACAACTTTCACACCAAGGTTCAACTCGAGTTCAACTCGAGTGACAGGACTGCACCCAAAAAAGGTCAAACAGGCTAGTAAGTTGTACCCTGCAGGCACGGTGACCAGGTGACTGGTGTACGCAGGAGCACGTGACCGCTTCTTCAACCATGTTCGATTGGGAATAAAGGAGGAACGCCGCATCGCAGCCTTTTCGGACCAAAACCAGTCGACTCAGCGTCCAAAAGACTACAACATATGGGCCAATCGCGGTCATCCGTGCTTTTATAAGAACGAAATGGCGCTTTTAGTGACATTTTGCATACAAATCCCCATCTAGTAGGGCGCAGTCACCCAGTTTCGGTGGAAGTGCGCGAGTTCGATTGGGATTCAAGTAGGAAGGGAGCGTCTCAGCTTCCTCGGACCACGACCATTCGACTCAGCACCCCGAAGACTACAACTGGTGAAATTTTAATTTTTGCCTTAACTTCCCCTTTAACACCAAGGAAGCTTCCCAGCAGCCAGGAAACAACAAGAAACACTCGCCTGGACAGTGTGGTGGTGGTGTGTGTGTCTCAAACAGCAATGAAATTGAATAGCTATAACAAGTTCCCGATGAGTACCTGAGAAACGTGGACGAGATAAGCTGGTGCTGGTGGAATTCTTGTGACTTGCGTTGTCGCTCCTCATCAGCACGCCTGCAGCGACCACATAGAACATAGTATTTCACCTGATAAAAGTGCCCCCCCCCCCCCATACTTGGGGCCTCGATGGATGGATGGTTGGATGGATGCATGGCCGGGTGGATTTTTTTGCTGGGAACACAGCCGTACCAATAGACATGTGGAGACAAACACAAAAAAGACACAGGGGATGTAGGGACAATGTGCTGATGTACAGGGAGCAACTCGACCGACCAGAGGATGGATGGATGGGTGGATAGATGGGTGGATAGATGGATGGATGTATGGATGGATGGAGGCATGGATGGATGGATGGACACATGAAGAAGGAACACACAACATCAGATACCATACCTAGCCAAACATGCCCACTGCCACCACCGGATGAACACCTTGGACAGAAGGGATTTCCTGAAGACAAATTGGGAAAACAGCTGCAATGACCATAACCTCCGGGACATATTACACAGCCAAATGAAGACCAGAGAATCCGTAGAACAGAAATACTTCCTCCAGCTAAGACATTGCTCATCATTGTGAATGAAGATTGCATCGAACATACATTCTACCCATTGATAATCAGTTAAAGGGGCACTCCGGGAATATTTTCGGTGGTGTGTTCTCTTCATGGGGGGCCTTATATGGCCCCCAAGGAATGGGGAATCGCGAAAACTAGACCCAAAAAGTCGATATATGAAGCCAGGGAGGGCCAAGTTTGTCTCCTCTTTTGATGGTTTTGATGACGTCACGTGTGATTAGTATTCAAGTTCTCTCCATTTGAAGATCTTAGTTTTTTGAATTTTCTGGTGATGAAGAACGATGTTTGGTCGACATTCCCAAGCTTCACAACTGCGGACCTACTCTAAGGAACCTGAAGGACCCTCGGAGGTGCCCCTAGTAGAAGCGCAGCCTGATGAGGGCCAGGAGATTGGAGCGGACGACTTCACTGGTCCGAGTACGAGGATCCCGGCATATGGTCAGAACAGTTTTGTTTAGGCAAGCTGACGCGAAGTCGGGGTGATGTGTAACGCATGTCAAAGGGCTGTCAATGCTAACAGCTGCAGCGCTCTCTCGACAGCGAAGGTAATCGACTGCCCTCTGCATCACCCCACATTTCTGGCAGGAACACCAATCGTTATTTCCTTGTCGACCAGTGAAGTCGTCCGCTCCAATTTCCTGGCCCTCATCAGGCTGCGCTTCTACCAGGGGCACCTCAGGAGGTCCTTCAGGTTCCTTAGAGTATGGTTGCAGTTGTGAAGCTTGGGAATGTTGACCAAACATCGTTCTTCATCACCAGAAAATTCAAAAAACTAAGATCTTCAAATGGAGAATATTTGAATACTAATCACACGTGACGTCATCAAAACCATCAAAAGAGGAGACAAACTTGGCCCTCCCTGGCTTCATATATCGACTTTTTGGGTCTAGTTTTCGCGATTCCCCATTCCTTGGGGGCCATATAAGGCCCCCCATGAAGAGGACACACCACCGAAAATATTCCCGGAGTGCCCCTTTAATCGAGGAAGAACTCTACATCCTAGTATATAGAAGGTCAATGCAATCACGATTGAGTTTAGCATGGCTCTGACGGTAGTCAGCTAGCATAGCACTGAGCCAGACTCCAGACAGATCTCACTCTGCGCCCAGAGGAACTTTTCTGATGAGCCCTCGGCAAGTGAAAATCATTTTTGCATACGCCAATATCCATTTTCTTTTCTTTTGTTTCCCATGTTGATAATGCATTTTCACTGCAGTTCCTCGCTCCTCTAGCTTTGTGATGACATACAACTGGTGCAGGGAGGAGGATTGACAGAGTGACAGCTCTGCTTACCGCCTAGCATCCATAGCAAGGTTGTGCTGGTGATAGTGGTATGACCAGCACTGGTACGTCTTGTACATCAGAGTCTTCTCATAGTACAACCTGCAGCCAATACAGAAATATCACCGAGGATTTTTTTGTTTTAGAAGATTGCCAAATTCATCTCTGTGACCAGCATTCAAACGGCCCACACAACAGATATCTCAAAGAGCACGTTATCCTGCAAAATAGTTTCAGTCTCTCTTTAACAACATCATGAAAGTTTTACTGGTATACTTTCAAGCCTTATCGTTCAAGAGCCTGAAGTGTATCCTTCTTCTCGTTGGCTGCATTCGATTACGCACTTGAATCGATTCATGAATGGAATCTCGCCGTTCGATTTCATATTATGAGCGCTGGAATCGATTCGGAATCCATTCACCCTATTCACATGGGGTGATGTGAATAGCGCGAAACGATTCATGAATCGATTTGGGGGCGTAATCGAACGCCCTCAGCGTTCTTGCGTTCTTGTCTCCAAGGAAACTGTAGACTTACTGTGCTTGGTAGCCTAGGAGACGACACTGACACTCACGTCGCTGTCGTCGACGCCAGTGTGACCATGACGATCTCAGCAGGCTTGTCCTGCGCAACACGCACGCACACTTACACGCACACACACACACACACACACACACACACACACACACACACATACATACGACTCGTACACACACTCACACATATGCACACATGCCCACAGATGCACATTTGTGCACAGACAGACAGATACACACAGACAGACAGACATACATACACGACTGTATAGACAAACAGACAGACAGATATACATACGTATATAGACAAACAGACAGACAGACAGACAGACTCACAAACCCACAGACAGGCAAACAGAAAAAGACAAACAGACAGACAGACAGACAGATAGACATACGAACAGACTCAAACACAAACACACAACACATATGCACTCAAGGTCGGGCGCAGGCGGGTGGTTCTCTTGCTGTCACTGCCCTACCAGCTTCTTCACGAAGCATTGCTGTTACGTGACGTTTCGCAACACCACCATCCTAAACAGTAGACAACAAAACAGTGTGAAAGTATCAGATTTACCTGCGAAACTCCAGCGCCACCTTGCTTCTCTCTGGCTGGAGCGCTTGGCATTGCCACAGCGACCAGGAGTGCTCCAGAAGATGGCGCCTCAGTTGCCATGACAGCAGCTTCTCGCTGCACAGCACAAGTCAGAAAATATCCTGCTCTCAAACAGGCATCTTCAGTAATGAGCCCAAAACCTAGTCAAGGTAGTTGTTTATAGTAAAGAAAAGGACCAAGGAACTACCAGTTGCGCTATAATGTCCATTAACACCACCAGTTACTTGACAGTCAGCTCATGCGATAACATTGCACAAAACTGACCGACAATACTGACGTTCTACAACTAACTGGCTATCAGCTCTAGCATGTCTTGGGTGCGCACTTCAACAGCCTTCAAACTTGGAACGTTCTAGGCAGTTGTTGTCGTTCAGCTATATTTTACTTCACCATACTGTTCGGCATAGGCAATACCTGCCTTCTCACTGGGCGCATTGCCACAGTATCGCCTGATCATGGGGTGGTGGCGCCCCACGGAAGACGAAAGGCGGTTCTTGACCCTCCCTGTATCGTCATGAACTCGTGCAAGTCTCAAAGAATTGTTTAAAGGTAGACCTGCTACGATACATACAAATGATGAGCTGTGCTGTGCATGCATGGTGCTGTGCAACAATACCATCATTAGTACCAAAACCCCCAAGAATGTGCTACTATCTGCACAACCTCTATCCAGTGCTGTGACGACAGAACTTCACATCACGTGAAATGGTTCAATAGGTTACGCTGGCAAACAGTGCAAAGCGACCACAAGAGAGTTGAACCCAAAGCAGGGTTGCGTACTACCACGCACAACCCTGCATCTATCATCAAGAATCCTTATTACCCCCCCCCCCCCCAGAGTGCCCAACTGGGATGAGGTTGTGGGACGGCGTAATCCGTGATGTACGTCATTTGTTGGGTCATTCCATCGACGTAGTGCACCACGGTCCACGCTTCCCCTACTCATGATGTGATACTATGACGTGCAACACGGATTTCGCCGTCCCAGATCTGATCAGTGAAGTAGCGCACTCTGGGGGATTGTGGACTCTTGCTATCGTGCACAGGATGCAGATAATGTGTACAAGTTCGTCACGTGATGTGAAGTTCTGCCGCAGACCCCATAGCTGGAGTTGCACACTATTGGGGGTTATGTACTCTGGACACCGTGGAGTGCAAACATTACCGCTTCTTTAGGGAGGCCAGCATCCGCCACTGCTCGAATGAGTCGGAGAGGCGGCGGCGCTGAGATAACCTGGCAGCTGTGCGCCACTGTAGTATGACAGAATACGGGAGAAACGGGACACAATGATGCTGTTCATTACAGAGGAAGTATATCGTTGATTAATATAGTCACGGTAAAGACACACCTGGCAATATGGCGGTAAATACATGCCTGCCCACACACGCTCTCTAGGCTGCAATGTTCTAGCACAGAGATCTCCTTCTCACCACCACCATCGCCATCAGTTCACGCCTGGTGCCTAGTCCCCCCCCCCCCCCCCTTCCCTAAAATCAAATGTTCACCAGTTGTAGTCTTCGGGGTGCTGAGTTGAATGGTCTTGGTCCGAGGAAGCTGAGACGCTCTCTTCCTCCTTTATTCCCAATCGAACTCGCCATTTCCACCGAAATTGGACGTCTTCGGCCTACTAGATGGGGATTTGTATGCAAAATGTCACTAAAAGCGCCATTTCGTTCTTATAAAAGCACGGGTGACCACGATTGGCCCATATGTTGTAGTCTTTTGGACGCTGAGTCGACTGGTTTTGGTCCGAGAAGGATGCGATGCAGCGTTCGGCCCTTATTCTCAATCGAACATGGTTGAATAAGAGGTCACGTGCTCCTGCGTACACCAGTCACCTGGTCACCGTGCATGCAGGGTACAACTTGCAGCCTGTTTGGGCGATTTCCTGTCACTCGAGTTGAACCTTTGAACCTTTCAGTTGAACCTTGGTGTGAAATCTGTACCCTACAGGCATATGATATGGTCACAGTTGTGAACTCTCCCTTACTTTTTGCAGGGCTGTCCTCTGCAGTGTGTTCTTCCTGAACATGTCCGCAGTGCTCGTGCGCAGTCTCGCCCTGCAAACATGCCACGCAAGCGCGTCCATGCTCCGTCTCAGCAGGCAACGGCGATGGAATTCCTCAGCGCGGCGGTGAGACAGCACCACCAGCCAGCGCCAGCCGGAAAAGCATCGCTGCAGGACAGTGGCATCTCGGAAACCCACCGCTCTGCAGAGTGAACACGCACGTGCACCCGCGTGCACACACACACACACGCGCACACACACGCACACGCGCGCACACACACACACACACACACACACACACACACACACACACACACGCGCACAAACACACACGCACACATGCGCACACACACCAAGGTTCGGGGGAAATCATTGCCATGCAACACGTGATACGATAATCTGCATTGCCACACATAGTGCAATAAGAAAGCCTAAGATGCCCACGGCGCATTCACTTGGGCTCCTGCATTGGCGCTGGATGTCCACCTGGTAGTGTTGCAGCCATTGCAAGTCATCTGCATTTTCTCTCTACTGTTTTATCTCCTCAGGCTTCCTTCAACTCCCGGCTGCTGTTTTAACTTTTAATCGGGCGCACTTGAAAGACTTGATAGTCAAGAGGATAGGGCACCATGTACGTCACCTCAAACTGCGCAATCAGTCAGCGGCGCTCCTTTCATCGCAGTCGTTCCCGGTATAAAGGAGTGCTCGTTCGCACGTCTAGCCATTCAGTACCAGTCCATGCGTGCACCTATAGAGTTTAGTGAGTGGGATCTGTATCCGATCGAAACTCGCTACAGTGTGGTAGATTCCAGTCATGATAGTGACTACAGCTCAGAGACGTGCTGCCGAGGAAGTTTTTTTTTTAAACAATAATTTTTTTGTTATAGCCTCTTTTCCGGGCGAAAGAAACACAATCGAAGAAAATGCAATACAAATGTAAAGGCCCAGAAAGGAAACTATGTAACCGAAAAGAAAAACAACGTGCGATTAGCACTATGTATGTGATGTAGTACCACTCCAAAACTACAGCAGCACCTAAGTACAGAATACAATTTTAAAAAAAGTGTGTGGAACGAGGTTGGCCGGAGAGTGGCGCATGCTGTGAGAGGTTTGGACCCAGTAAAGGATCACTCGCTTCTTGCAGTGAGTAATAAATTTGAAAGAAAGGGTTTGCTCCCCACACCGGAGCTCGCGCTATTCCGCCGACTGGACACTTGAATAATGCGATAATTTAATTACCGTAAAAGTCCGTAAGGCGAGACCAAAAAAAAATAGAGATTCCCGGGCCCTCCCGCACCAAAATCGAGCCAAAGCCAACTTTTTTTTTTTTTTTGAACAGTTCATACATGTACAGTACTGATCGTGTGAGTAGATCTGTGACGTGGAGTCATACAAACCCGAGCTTGCACGACTCCCTGATGTCCAGACAGCAGATCAGGGCCATCGTTGGCCGAAATACAGAAAAATAGAACGGGTAAACCGCGTACCTGTTGTCTGAAAAAAATGAATAAAAATTACCGGAAAATGCTGTAAAAAAAGTTCAACATGGCATGCATACATAAAGTCATGTACATACCTGTACATGGGAAAAAAAATAAAAAAATAAAATTCGCCCGCCCGCACCAATTTCACATGGGTCCTGCCCGGGAATCTCGATTTTATTTTGGTCTCGCCTAAATAACATACGTATTTACTTTCGAATTTTGTGGCCACACCCGTACTTACCTTAGGGCACAAACTAACTGTCCTAAACTGTGTGTAGTGGAGAAGTCATTTTCTTGCAGATGTACATGCTATGTGCTGCCTGTGCGCACCGTACCGGTGCTTAGTTCGGGCTGTATGTTTATTGGGCTTTTGACTTGACTTCAACAGACAGAGTCAAAAGAAGTGAAGGGGGTATTTATTTCGGGCGGGTACTTATTTACGAACGCTTACCTGTCCCCACAGGCCACAGGATGCCGCGATTACGCAGACGAGCAATTTTCCGGAGTATTGACTTTCATCCGCGCCGCGTTTTCGAGAGATTTTGCATAAAACCCGCGTTATTCATGGGAATGTACAAGAAAATAGTACATGATGTTGAAAATGTACTACAAAGTCGTACCGGTGCATGAGTTTGTACGATACAGTTGTATATAATACTTGCATGAAACTGCGTGCTCAAGTTGTACAAATGACAGAGAACTCGTGCATAATACCGCATATTTGCCGCATAATGGCCTGTTTTCGCCCGCATAATTATGCGCATAATTTTAGGATTTTGTCCGCGTTATTCTGTGGGGCCAGTTTTACGGTATTCACGGTTTGGGATGGCTATGGGAGCTGCCGAGTTTACTTTGATGACAAAGCCATGGATGGGGGATTTTCATTCCGAATTCAAATTCCTTGGGCGTCGTGTACATCATGTGACTCATTTGTCCATCGCCAGCCTCGGTTTTCTGCCCGCATGCCCCAACCTAGACTGAATGGAAGTATGGCCAATGTCGACACTGGCGCATTGCCAGCCACTGGCAGTAGGGAATAGTGACCGCATGCAACGCAAAGTATTAAAAAAAGGGAAACACAATCTACCCAGCAAGTCATCTCCAATTGGACATGGGGGGAATCGGTTCAGTGCAACACGAAACACATGTTTCATTATGAGTCATCACGATGTGAAAGTACACTGTAACAAAAAAGTAAGTTTCTGTTCATGTCGTGTACAAACATGTACGCTGAGTGGTTGGGTAAGTACAGGGGATTTTCCCGTCGTTGTTTGGTTCGAGAACGTCGAACAGTCAAGTAGTCATGTCAAGCAAATCATCGACTGACGACACGCATGCATGCACAAGGAAGCTGAAGTAAATACGACGGGCCGTTGAAGCTCCTCATGTCAGTTCAGCTGGTCCTTGACTTGCTACTCTGGAGCTGGTGAGTAAAAATAGTTTAGCACGCTGGCACCAGCAACGCAGTGTGGGCATGCACCAACAAATTCTTCGGATTTCTCGAGTCACCGACGACAAATGGAGAACAGACTCGAGTAATCAACCCGTCGCGCAATGGTAAAGGAAATTCTACACGTTGTGAGGCCGAAGATGAGCACAGAACTACCTGGAGATCGAAGGACAAGAACGTCTTCTTGAGAAAGACAATCTGGAACGTGGTTGAGCTGTCGCGTTGCCGTGTCGCTGATTCGCACAAAGAAGTCAAAAGGCGATGACCACATGGCGCATGGCGCTGTCGCATTTGGCACCATAAATAATTATTAGATCTCTTGAACAGTTATGGAAAGGAGAAATCCCTCCCAAAGCGAGATTCGCTGCGGCTCGATCGTGCAGAACTGCCAGGACAAATGAGCGACTCGTCAAGCTAAAAGACGAAACTCCAGCACAAGACAAAATGTTGACGTCTGATTTTCAAAAGGCTGAGTGAGGTACACGTGCGTGGAGCCAAGGGGGCTTGGCACACACTCCAAAAGCTCGAAGCGATTGCACCATTCTTGCATTGTACAAATAATTGGGTGAGGAAGTGGTTGGGTTGCGCAAGCTAGGCAGACAGTTCTCTTCCATTCATTTGTTGTTTATTACTCGAGTGTCTGCCTACGAGTGTGAGAGCAGAGAAACAACACGTGTACTTGCCAAGTCGGCAGGGTAGCTCACTGTATCGCCTGTACGCAGTGCCGGGAGATTCTTAGCTTCTTCACAACTAACTTCGTAATCATCCTGGCCAAACGTGTTTGAGATAATGGACTGGATGATGTGTGGCAATCGGAGTTTTCCTTTCGTGTCGAAAATGGAGTCAAGTGGCAGGACATTCAGGTGTCGTGCTACCGACGGATGGCGACAGGAGCTACTGATAGTATGTATTTGGCACAGTAGTAAATATTTATAAGAATAACAATACAGAAGGTAAGTGCTGGAAGGATTTTCATAGTCTCCACGTGCAGATCTGTGTTGCAGGTGTGTTGTCACTTGCCACGTGCAGTAGTTGTGCTGCAGCATGTTCATGAAGCATAGATATTTGGGTAGCCACCGATTGAAAACCTTTCCAAATAACTCAATTCCTAAGAAATGTGGAAAGGAAATATGAAAAGACGAAAATAACCTGTATTTACCCCACAAAGTGCAGGTAAGTGTTTTGCAGCTGGCGAAATAGTGCACCGGCCACAATGCCATCTTCAGTACCATACCTTGAATGAAAACAGGGCAAGCATGTAGGCTAGCTGCACCTTCCCAATGTACCTAACCTGTATCTCCAGCCATGCATGTACTACTGCAAAACACGTAATTTCGGTGCATTGAAATTTCGGTGCCGGGGACCTGCCAGGTTTCAGGTGTAATGTAGAATTAGGTGACCAGCGTTCCCTGCACATACATGTACACAGTGCATACGCTAGTGCCTTTTTAATAATATAATAGGTGCAACTTAAATGTAGGTGCCTGTTTTGTCTACCGAAATCACCGAAATTATAAAGTTACACCGAAAATAACTTGTTGTACGGTATCTACGAAGTGTAATAGAACTCCGTGTGATAGCCATGCACAAGTACAGACTACAGGGCTGCTCGATGAAATCCGATCGTGCGAATCAAGTGTGCGCCATGCGCCAGTTCGCATGCCAGTGCTCGCAGGTCTTAGGCCCGCACAGCGACCGGTGTGGCATTCACTCGCTCGATTAGATTTCATTGAACAGCACTGTATGTTCCAAAGATAGTGAACTCGGGTTGTAGAAGGCTGGTAGTGTTATCAAAAAGAATAAGGTCGGGAGATATCGGTGGGTAGTGTGATTTCAACTGATTTGGGAATGAAATTCCGGCACGTGCATATGATCACAATATGGCGAGTTGCATCATACCCTAAATAAGGTAGTACCCCAGCTCCAGAGGGTGTACATCTCAGACAAACGTCATTTTCTAGTGTGTGTGTGTGTGTGTGTGTGTGTGTGTGTGTGTGTGTGTGTGTGTGTGCGTGTGTGTGTGAGTCGGTGTGTGTGTGTGTGTGTGTGTGTGTGTGTGTGTGTGAGTGTATGTGAGTGAGTGTTTGTGAGTGTGTTTGTGCACCCCCCCCCCCCCCCCCCCCCCGAAGTGTTCTAACCTATCAATTTATCTTCGGCGAAGGAGGAATAATCAAGAACATGTGGTAAAAAGGAATTACCTTCTGTACTTGAGATCCATGGCCGATTGCTGGCGCTGTTCGTTGTTGGTGACTCGGCTGTATGCGCGCCAGGCCACGAAGCATTTGCGCTGTAAACAGATTACACAACAGCGTGACGGTGACAGGTGAGAAGTGACGCACATGCACACAGACACACAGGTGCGCACACACACACACATACACTCACAAATATACACACAGAGGCATATGTACAGATTGGTCAAGTGATCACTTGGTCAGTAAAACCTCTGGGTTTTTTTGGAAACAGATGCAGAGAGTGTGCAAAATTCAACCTGGTTTGTATTCGTATTTTGTAAATGTATTCGTATTTACTATTTATGGATTCTCCACAGGCCTTCTCTCTCTCTCTCTCTCTCTCTCTCTCTCTCTCTCTCTCTCTCTCTCTCTCTCTCTCCCTCCCTCCCTCCCTCCCTCCCTCCCTCCCTCCCTCCCTCTCTCTCTCTCTCTCTCTCTCTCTCTCTCTCTCTCTCTCTCTCTCTCTCTTTCTGAGTCTCTCTTCCTCATACATGGACACGCAAACTTTTACTTACACACGTGCAGAACACATTGGACACGAACGGCCTCATATCTCAAGAAGCCGTTGCTGTGATTGTCACTAAATCACAAATCTGTGTGTTTTCTCATCTCCAGTGTGATTATTACAGATGACACAATACGTGCCAATGCTTGGGTTCAGCTAAGCAAGCTGGGTCTGTAAATCACTCACTGGCTGCGGTCCTCGACCCCAGCTGACCAATAGCAATTGAAAATTGTCCGATTCCGCTACCGGATCAACTGTAAGTTTTCATTTGTACGGTAGATTCTTGGCCGTCTCAAGATCGATTGTACTATGACATTTTGTATTTTGTGTGATGGGGATAACCATCCTCTGCCAGCATACGCATGTATCCAAGCAGTCCTTTTTTTACAGATGAATTTGCTCTGAAGTTCCTCAACTTCAACACATGTGCACACACGCGCATATCTCTCTCTCTCTCTCCCCCCCCCCCCCCCCCCCCCCCTCCGCGCACACAAACGTGCACCCACATGTGCTCGTCCACTTGGAAAACTTACAAGCAGGACGTACGATGTTGCTGATAGTCGTCTGTCCACACGTTTTTGCAGCATGGCGTTATGGTCCCTGTGACGGGATCGTCGCATGACACCATCGCCAGTGGGAAGGTCTCTTCCCATGACATCATCACCAGTGCGATTGGTTCTCCGCATGACGTCATCAGCAGTGGGATGGGTTCTTTGGATGACATCATTGGCAGTGTGATGGGTTCTTTGTATGATGTCATCATCAGTGTGATTGCGATGGTGTATATCATGAGGCCTGGCGGAATACCCCTGTCTGTGTGATGACATCAAGCCTGCTTGTGCATGGTCAGTGGCATGTGTTCGGTGGTGTCTGTGCACACTTTCGTCTTGTCGCTGTTTTCGTGTACTCCTCAGCTGGCTATGTTGCTGCTGCTGTTGCTGTTGCGGCTGTAGTTCTTGTCTTTCCTCTTGCCACATTTCGCCCTTACCACTTCTGACACGTGCTGGTGGCTGCGCTGGCATCACGCCCAGATCGTACTGGCTGAGCGCTGTCGAGGTGCGCGGCGGGTGAAACGACACTGCACTGCTGTTTGCCGTGCGTGCAGTCGACTCTTGCGCTCGTTGCCCCGCTCCAGCACTGCCGCGCATTGTCTGTGCCGGTATTGCCGTTCCCGAAGTGTCCCTGCGGGTTCTGCTCTGCGACGCGGTTGCCACTCCGGTGCTGCCGCGCGTTGTCTGCACCGGTATTGCCGTTCCCGAGGTGTCCTCGTGTATTCTGCCCTGGTGTATGGTTGCCACTCCAGCACTGCCACGCATAGTCTGCACCAGTATTGCCGTTTCCGAAGTGTCACCGCTGTGGGTTCTGCTCTGTTGTGTGCTTGCGTGTCCGTTTGCCGACAGTGCCTGGCCGTAGAACGAAAGTAGTTGATCCAGCTGGTGCTGGAGGATCTGTTCCGGCAACGGATCATCGTAGATCGCCATGCTGTCAAGCACCTCAGCTGCTGACTGATGGGAACTGGGCTGTCGGACGACAGGCTTCACGCCGTCTTTCTCATTGGCATCGGCCCGAAGCGGTCGAGCCACACGGTGGTGATAATCTATGCTGTGGAGTGGAGTTGCTTGCAGGTGCCGTAGGGAAAAACGCGAGCTCTCGCTCGACAAACGCTCGGTGGAGCCGCGCACGGCCAGCTCCAAGTCGCCGTGAGCGACTGGCAGTGGTTCACACACGTCACGATTGCTACTCATCCTCGCCGAGCGCAGCACACCCTTCGACCAGGGTTTCCGTGTAGAAGTATGTTAGAGTTTAATGAGACGCTCGAGCTTGGTTCATGTCTTCTTGTAGATAATTAAAACGCCCAGCGCTTACAGTCCAGTTTCCACAAATATTCTTCTTTTGATCGCCTGGCCATCAGTCAGGTGTCGTGACGTGATGGCATTGTTGAGGCTCCAATCATCCGCTGGCTGCCATCACTCCAGGGTCATGTTCGCCAACCAGCCTCGCACGGTTCGACTTCATTTTAGTTTCTTACAAGTCTCGTTTCTCAGTCTTGGTTTTTGGTCTTGGTAGAAGAAGAAAACCAATTGTCTCGTTTGTTAGCGAGCGATTTTCCTGCGTTATTTACCATCTCTCCATCGCTATTTGTTCGCTGGGAGTTACTTCAGGATATTGTACATGTGCGACACTGCAACAGAAAGAGCTGATTTCAGAAATCGCCTTGACTTCATTCAACTACATGTACCTTCTTCTTCTCACTGGTGATATTTTCCTTTCTACCTTTACTAAACTTGGCTTTACATTTTGCTTGACGAAGAGCACAGCAATCTCCCACACTGTACTGGGGCCACAGGCTGTTCGGCGGACTTTTCAAAAAAATTGTTTCGTCCCTTGCGTACGATTTGCTGTGGTTTGAAGAAGGTTTAGTATTTCAAACCCTTTGCAGGCTTTGGTTTCGCCCTAGTAATTCTGGGCCGGGGCATAATCAGTGCATTCAGTGCATACATTTCATTTCAATGACTCATTCATCACAATCTCACATGCCTTTATGACGCGGATATTGGGATTTTCTGTGTGCATGCATGTATGATTTTGTGTGCCAGACCCCCATGCATGGCCCAGCCTTGCAGCTTGTGACGTTGTGTTGTGTGTTCCAAGATCCCCAAGCCCTCCATTGCTGTGCGTCGCCAGCAAGCTGAACTTGTAAGTTGTAGTTGTATGGAGTAGATAATATGCGGGAGATTTGAGCAGAAAGGAGGTATTTTCATTCTTGTCCTTCTGTTGGACCGTCGTCCAACTTGTCTTTGTCGCCGGGCATTTATGCCACAGTGGAGAAGGAAACATGTCCTCCACGCAGCAGGAGAAAGGCCCGCTTGAGTCTTACGCCAGGCTTATGGAGGCCGTCAAATCGGCGGAACGGCAATGTACTTACGGAGTCGCCGTTGTGTTCGAGCGTTTTGCCAGCTTTGACGCAGCTCGTCTGTCTCTGTGCATCTCTCAATGTTCTGTCTTCTCGACCATACAGTTGTTCCTGGGCCTTTGACCCCTCGTACTGTGCTCCGGGGAACTGATATACCTAGTACTGTAAGATTTCGTCCTCCCAATTGCTGTTTGTGTGTGCGCTCTTTTGTCCGAATCCTGTTTGATTTGCTTGCTTCAACCCCTGGTTGTCTTGTTTGCCGTCGCGTTTTCCTGCAGCCGCCTCGCACTCGCGATCGACAGCGCCGCCATGTCATTCAAGATGAGTTTAGAGCTCACAAAGTGCAGCTGCAAGGTGAGATACTGATGCCATTGAATTGCAGTTGTTTGACTTGAATTCACTTTCCTATGTTTTGATCGCCTGGTTTTCCCCTTTATTCGGTTTCTTTTGCAGCGTCTGGCTTGAACACGGAAACAACCAGCGCATCAGAGAAGGTGAGATGAGAGGTCCAGTTTAGGACAATGACGGTGTTGTATTGTTGCTTGTTGCAATGCCTTGAAGATACATCAGACATTCAAAAACATCTCTTGGTCTTGCCGACTTCGTAGCCCTTGTAACGCGAAATCGTACACTTTTTGTTGTACTTGTTTTCGAAGTTTAGGACCGTTGAGGCCCTCTGCTGTGTCCTCGAGTGTAGGACTAATGGTGGTGGTCCATTCTGTAAATGTTTTGGTGGACTGTATTGTCAGAAGAGGCTTTGACACTGCACCCTGCTTTGCAGTTTCGCAGGAGTTTCATCTAACCTTTTGTTGACCGATGACGCGAAGTTGTATGTGAAATTTATTCTAAGGGACGATTACTGTTATTGAATATGGTGGTGCTAGGTTCGGTGTCTGTCATGCCTCCTCCTAGGCAGGGTATTGTTTCTTTGTTCCCTGGCTTCCTGGGAATGCTGCGACGCGTGTGCAGCAGATGTGTGCCTTCGTTTTGTGAGAATCGATTTTGTTGACATCAGGTGACTCTCTGACGTTGGCTTGTTCAGTTTGTTATGCATGAGTGCCTTTCAGCGACAGCTTGGGCAATGCAGACCCATGCGATATGCCGGCTACAATGCCAAGTACATGTATGTACTCATCGCTATCAGTTAGTTGAGTACAACACAGTCAGTCTGTGCGGGATGCTACTGCTTGGCATCACTTGTGCAAATTGTAGTGTTTCTTGTGTGGCCAGTACGCCAGTAGTACTTATCAGTCATGGTCGTAGCAGTCCTGGTAGTGGAGCTGTATTGAGTGGTGCCTGGTGGTGTAGAGGAGGCAAGTGGTCCCTACTGACTGTACGTGTCTACACAGTAATCACTTGTGTAGTCACTCATGTCATGTGTGGTGCAATGCTCTAGCCTGTGCTGATGTATTGCTTGTTCATTGGCATCCTACTGAGTGTGTGTGGAAGCTCATCTAGGTGGATAATGGTCTGGAGTGTTGCTCCTTGACCTTGATGTTGGCTATGGCCTCTGCAGTTCTCAATATTCCTTCAGTCTTACAGACAGTGGCCAGTGCCTGTTTCAAATTTTGCTTGCTCTGGGAACTTGACAGAGGCTGCATAGTTGTGATGCTGGTTTGTTGTTGACTTTTCAAGATAATAGTATAGCAGTTGTATTCCTCTGAGTCTTGGTCCTGTTGTGCGGTTCAGCCATCTACCATTGGACCTCATCATTGTAGAGGACACATATGCTCTGGAAACATCCAGGGTCAGCTTTTGCCAGTGTTGTGCCTTCAAGGTGCCGTGTCAAATCTCTTTCTGGCTGAAGTCTTGGGATATTTACGTGCACTGCCCAGTAGGTCCCAGTCTGCAATCTGTTGACCAGAATCACGGTTTTAGTGTCTGCTGCTGGCACGGATTGGTGGCATTCTCTATGTGCCTCAGCCTGAAATCTGCTGTGAATAACTTGACTGGGAGTGTGAAGAGGAGTACTGGCTGGTGTGGATAGGCTACAAAGGCGTGATGTGCGAAGAAACTAGGATGAAAACTGGAATGTCGGCGCGGCAAGGGTATTGTATCCGCATGGGTGGCCTTGCAAGGCGGTTGCTCTGCTACGCTGTTGTGGTGTTCGGCATGTATTTCTCTGTGATTTCACTGGTAGCCTACATTGCCTGTGTGCTGGCACTTGCGGTTATACTTTCGCTTTTTAACTCGTCCATTTCCCTTGTGATGTGGCCGTTTTTCGGCTATCGGCCACCTCTCAATCTTATGAGTTTCCCTCGGCTCTGTCGTGTACTTTTTTCTGCATTCAAAGCGCGGTTCTGGGAGTAGTGTTTTGTGAGATCCGGAGGCAGGCTGTTGGTCTTGAACGTTGGTTTAGCGCAGGCCGTCGGCCTGTGCCTCTCTGCCCCACATATATCTGCACACGGTCTCTATTGCTGAATATCTTTTATGGACTTTTCCTATTCTTCTTTTTCTTGCGGACTGACTTTGTGCTGGTGTTCTGTATATCGTAACACGTTGTACAAAGTCCAACCTCGAATATCGAGTAGAAGGGGTCGTATTTGAAATATTTCACCAATCAGCTGACAATCGAGCCACCCTTGAATACCAGCGCCGAGGTCAAAATGTGGCAACACAGCTGCACTGTCTGTAGCCAAGGAGCATGACTGTGCTATGTGGCTGTCTCGTGTATAAGCCACACTTGTGCGCGTACGTGGGGCCCGTGCATGGGATGTACTGTGTGGCTGTTCGTATGCCGTGCTAGTGTGCGAGACATCATATCTGCACACACACGCACGTGCGCGTGTTTGTCTCGTGTAGAAGCCTGTGAAATTCTTTGAAAACATACACGTAAATAAGCTTAGGGTTGTGTACAACACTTGTTAGCATGACTCCTAAAACTGGTGCAGCATGATGATGCAGTAACATAGGCTGAACAGGCCGGGGGTCCTCTGGATCCCATTACTGCAACTGTGCTGATGAAATTTGACTCCCTTATCGCGGATGGTGCTGCGTCTACAGTCCATTTCAAAAATATAGACGCATGGTATTTTTGAAATATTTCAAATTTGGCTGGAGCTTCTTGGGAATTTTTTTCGGAGTACTGCTCGGATCCTTTCCCCGATTACTCTCGTAGATTTTTAAGCGATCAGATAACAAACGACCAATTTCGAAATTTGTTGTCCACGAAGTGATCGCAGACTTTATGTGGTATAGATGCTGGCCTAACAGTTTTGTGAAATCACTCGTCTATATGTTTGAAACGCACTGTAGTGTCAAATTGCTGCCATGCCTATGTCGTCCACTAGTGCGTTTGCTCTCGTTGCTGTACATGTATAGAGCGTGGCCCTGGGAGGGTTCGTTGACGCCGGCTGTCCTTCCTACTGTGCATGCCTGTACGCGGAGTGTGGCCCAATGGGTGGTCTTTAGATGCATATCAGTAGCCTGGACCTGTATGGTGGGCCTGATAGCTGGTCTTTAGATGCATATCTGTGGCCTAAACCTGTATGGTGGACCTGATAGCTTTGCTAGACGTGAGGCTGTCTCCATATGCGATCCTCAGCCTGAAAGAGCAAGGTGGAGTGAACGGGTGTGAATGGCAGATGAACGTTCCTCGGCAGTTGAACCTTCAGTACGATGTGCTGCGTAGCATGTAATTTTAGGCGTAGTACAATTTCGGTGTTCGGGACCTGCCAGGTATCAGGTGTAATGTGGAAATAGGCGACCAGCTTTCCTTGCACATACATGTACAGTGCATACTCCAGTGTAATCTAAATTTAGGTGCCTGGTTTCTCTACCGAAATTTAAGTTACACCAAAAGTAATATCAGTGTTGCCAACCGCCCGTATTTGTCCGTATTTTTACGGAAAAACGAAGTTTTGTCCGCAGTACGGATTTCAATCGAATATCCCGCAAACGATCATGTATATGAATGATTGCTAATACCTTCGTAACTCCATCGTTTCTTGCGCGAATTCAATAATCGAAGGGTCTACGTGGTAGCAACAACTCCAAGCTGTCCAATGCAACAATCGCTGAAGCGTAACGATGTCGGATTCCAGAGATATCGTGCGCCGTATTCAGGTATTCTTAAAAAGTTACCTCGGCAAAATCAAATTTTTGATCGATCTCTTCGCCATTTGTGGGGGAAATCCCTTTTTGCTGGGACGAATTTGCTTGCGTATTAGCCTTGGAGACGACTTTGCTGTGTTATCGCGCCTGATTTGTGACGGCTTCATCATGGAGCTTGGCATCCTGGCGTTGCTCCTGCCAAGAGCTTTCCAACAAGCCCTAGATTGTGAAAATCAAGCGAAGTAGACCAAAGTTATGACCTGGTGAAGTTGAAAATTGTACTGAATTCGTAGGCTTCACAAGTGAACTCTGTAGCTTGAAAAGTTGTACAGTATCGTTTTTTGTTCCAAATTACACTAAATCAGTCAAAATGTTGACCTGAAAAACGAGTACGGAAAACTCTGCAAAATTCTGCAAAATGGCACTGGGCAGTACGCATGGGGGCAGAGGGCACTTGGTAACACTGTAATATGTTGTACTGTACAGTACCTCCAATGGACGTGACAACCAGTACAATCATGTTCGTATCTTGCAAGCTCTCTTGACTTTTGTGCTGCTGTTTTTGACGATGCGGTTGTTTTTGTTGCTGTTGCTTTTGTTGTTTAGTACATCGCACAGCTGCTGGAGGAGAGCATGATGGACGAGGATGGTACAGGCGAGTTCCTAGGGGTGCCGGCACCCCTGGCTGCCGCTCAGACCCCGTCCAGTGCCATGTTCGGCATGTCGTCGCTCTCTAGTGTTGCTCCCATGCGTACTCCACTGCCTCCTGGTAAGAGTGTGCAGAGACAGGGAGGGTGTGTGTGTATGTGTGTGAGAGAGAGATGATGTACGATTGTGTGCTCGGTGTGAAATCTGACCTGAATTGATTTTCCAGCACCCTCACCTTGCACGGCCCGTGACGCCCTAGCAGTGGCACGAATGCTGCTGGGCGTACACGTACACGTGTACAGTGATGTAATCAGAACGGATCCAGGCCGCCAGTTTTGCACTTTGGGTTGGATTTCATTGAGCGCAGCTGTACTTCTGAGCACTCCAGATTATGCGTTGTCAGAGTGAAACAGGCCAAACTGGGAATGTGCAGTTGCTGCCCTTGTGAACTCTCCAGATTACTTTGTCCAAGTGAGACAGGCCTGACTGGGGATGCTGTCCACTGTTAGCCCACTCACCTTGTACTTGTCATGGCAATGCTAAATTTTGGAAAAGAGCAGTGGGACTGTCCCTGTTGGGTTTTCTGGGTAACTGTATCTTCAGGCGTACACTACCACCCAGAATGTCCAACTCTTGAACTGTATTGTGCTCTCTCTCTCTCTCTCTCTCCCTCTCCCTCTCTCCCTGTCTTCATGATACCATTCGTGCCTGCAGGCCCCACAGACTACTCGCAATTTCTCAAAGCCAGTGAAAAACTTCTTGCCAGCGCGTAAGTTCTCTTCGCTCTTGCAGCTGGTGTGAATTGACTTCACAATCATCACGGTTGTCTTGTATATCCTAGGTTTCTCCGTCATTGCAAGATCACTAAGTTGTGCTCTCTGCTTTTGAGAATGTCCCCAGTCAGACCGCAGTGGTTGTTATAGTTTGAATGTGGACGGGTATCTGCGACAGAGCCCTGGTGATGGCATCGTGCTGTTTTGTATATGTGTATGTGTTTCGGCTTTACCTCGTCCTATCTACTCTGTGCAGAGCCCTGGAAGAAGAAGAGGAAGAGCAGAGGCAGGCAGCGGCGGCACCGGAGAAGCTACAGGAGTGCCTTGCGCAGCAGCGTGAGGCTAACAAGCGGGCCTACTCTTCCAGTGCTCCGAAGCCGTCCGCCAAGAACAAGACCAAGGCGGTACAGCCCAAGCAGAAGAGCAAGAAACAGCTCGTCGCAGAGCAGCGGAAGCGAGAAAGAGTGAGTTGCAACGTGAACGGTGGGGGAGTGTCCCTGTGTGTGTGTGTGTGTGTGTGTGTGTGTGTGTGTGTGTGTGTGTGTGTGAGCTTTCCAACAAGCCGATTAATGAGACGATTGCTTTTTGACATCTATGCCATGTGATTGGCTTAGTGCTGTAGTATCATGCATAACTTGAGGAGGAGCAGACTGGCCTACTTTTAGAATGTCTTGTATACCGACTTGTTCTTTTATCGACCGACAACCAGTGCGTGGGATACCATTCCACGTGAAACAGTAAAACTGATGATGCAACTAGCCCGCATCGCATTGGCACGTTAGGACTGTATGGGTCATGCATCTCTGTGCATGCATGCAGGAATGAGGAGTATTGTTCAACACCCTACACGACCATGAAGGCTTGTAGGATGTCGGTGGCACAACCTACTACTAGTACATGTATGTCATTGCGCAATGGGATTATCACAAGCCTCTTTGTCGGCATATTGCAGACAACCGTCTGTTCCCTACCATACTTTCAAGCAGAAACGCCGAGGCACATGCCCGCACGTGTGAGTACATGGGATCACTTATAATGAACAAATGCAATCGAACGATTTTTGAGCACGAGCTAAGTCCCCCGGCAACAAAGAATTGAAGAATGCAGAAGGACTTAGCTCGTGCTCTTCTTCGTTGCCTTTTCCTTCCCCCCCCCCCCCCCCCCTTAAACAATTTTTGGCCTATGTTTTCATATGTTTTAAAATGGTTTGCATATTTTGTGTATACGCTTATCTATCTACTGCAGGAGGTTGCATTGCAGATTGAGAAAAGCAAGGAGCTAGCTGCTGCCAAGAAACTTGTACGTTGATCTTCGGGTCTAGCACGCTGTGTGTTTTATCCTCTCTCTTTCTCTTATCTAACTATCTTTCTCTCTGCACGCGTTTGTGAGAGGGGGTGGTGTGCATTCTACTCCGTCAACTAGGGTATTTCCCATTTTGGGAACTCCCTTCACCAACAAACCCATGCCTCCTGTCCTGTACATTCCTACAAGGGTGGCATGAGGGCCTAGCAGAGGAGAGTGACAATGAAGCACACTGCTGACGATGAGGTAGATAGACCCTGCCAGAGCATTGTGCATATACATGCACTTTCACAGGTACATACAGACAAAGACATGTTTTCATCCCTGGTACTTACCCTTTTCATATCCGTGGTGGTTCTCTCTCATTTCCCTGGGTTAAATTTAGAAGTTTTCACATTGTCAGAACTGAAACTATCCACCAGGCCCTCTTTCCTGTCATCAGCACTATGGAGGCTGGGGAAATTTTCCCCGGTTTCTACCACTACCCTTGTTCAGCAGTCCTCTCAACAGCTAATCACACGCACCTCGCACCTCCACAGAAACAACACTACACGTGGATCCACTTACAGGGGATGGTCCTCAGCCACTTCACGCACCACAGGTGGCCTGGGCTGGTTGACAGCAGCAGTACTACAATACATGTACATGATGATTGTGTCACTAGACTCACTACCATGGACCTCCATCCTGGAGTGCCTAATTCTGCTAATTATAAAACTAACTATTACTTGTCCTACATTCCCGCCTGGTTTAGATCTGGCTTTGGAATTTTATTTTCATTGCAGTCAGGTTCGGCCTCGTTTTGTCTGTACTGCGCTGATGAGTCCGCAAAGGACGAAACAGTGCTGTGCGCAGGTTTAGTCGAACTTGTCCTATATTGATTTTCAAGTCGGTAAAGTACCAGAGATTTCAAAGGAAAACCTGGGACGGAGTCTGCCTTTCCTTTGACCATTGCCACTGATCCTTTCCATGGTACAAACTGCGACATGAGCACTGTGACAAGTGGAGTGTCGCATGCCGAAAACAAGTGTGAGCATAGCCAAAAGAGAGCTAAAGACTTCTGCTCGACAAGACCTTTGACAGGAGCTCATTTTTCAGAATTTTCGCATCAAAGCCATTTTTCAGACTTTGCAGCATAAACATATGGTTTCGAGGTGCCAGTTTACGCTACTCGGAGCCTTTATTGATTGTAATGGTTTTTTTCACAATGTGTGTGTTTGTGTTTGTAATTGCACAGGTCTCTCCAGCCCAAACAACATCTTGCTCAGAGCTGACATCAAATGGGTAAGGCCACTGGATGCCGACTCGACTTGTTTTGTAGGAAGTTTCTCTCTCTCTCTCTCTATCTATCTCTATCTCTCTTCTTCTCTTCTTCCCCAGCAATACCGTATATTCTCTAGGGTTTATCTCCAGCAACACGGGTTGATAAAAGGAATTATTGGCATGATGTTTTTTGTGTTGTTTTGAGATCAGGGTCCCGAGCCTTACGTTGATCGTATTTTTTGTTGTTGTTGTGTGTGTCTGTGTGTGTTTACATGGTGTGCGTACTATTCTCCACTTGTGCTGGTATGATCAGGCGTTCCACTGCAGAGGCAGAGCAACTAGCACAGACCACCGTCACCGCCAGTGATGACCTGCCTAAAGGTGCGTCGGAACAGAAAACTAATGATGCCGCGGCAGTTCCACAGTCGTCATTGAGCAGTAACGTTAACAATAGCACCTCAGCGTCACCCACAGCAGATACTAACACCTCGACCAGAGTCTGTGGGGATGGGGCGTCCACACGCCATGAACCATGCCTGTCACCGTCCACCAGCATCTCCAATCAGGAGCTGGAAGACTATCGAGGCCAATCCAGCATAGACAGCCTCGATGCAGCTTCGCAACCTGCAGATCATAATACTTTAGCTACCTCTGCTGTGAAGGCTGCCGGTGGCAGTGTTCGAACTGAAGCTCTTCCAGAAACTCAGAAAACCAAGGCAAAGCACAAAGGAGACGGCACGAGTGCTTCGCCGCAGCCGTTGTCTCGCAAGGCCAAGCGGCAGCTGAAGAAGGAGCAGCGTCGCGATCAGAACGTGGAGCTGCAGCAGCGCAAGCGCCAACCTCAGCCCAAGGACTTGCCGAGCGTGTGCGATGGCGCTGATGATGGTGAGCGTAGTGTGGAGCATGGCGACGTAAGCATAGTGAATGCAGTGCACGAGCAGCCGTCCCCGTGTGATGCTGCCCTGTCTGATTGCCTGTCGTCTTCGACTTGTGTCGAGGAAGCTGGCTATGAGCTACAGGAAACCTCCGACACTGTACACAGTAGCCGTGAACCTTCAGCATCCCTCACTGCTGTATCTTATGATAGATGCGGTAGTCCGCTGGACAATGCGGATGCTGTGGCTTTGCACGCTCGCAGCACTGTAGAGAACACGGCCGGATCTGTAAATGGTGGTACCGTGGTCTTCGCTGCTTCGGGCACCCCCCAATCATGTCTCGTCGGGAACAACGATAGTAGTTCGTACGGTAACAACGCACGAGACGGCTTGGTGCAGCTGGCGGTGCAGTTTGCATTGCCCGAAGCACCGTTGCACCGCGGTGGCAATGCTATCAACACACAGTGTGGCAGCACCGACGATGTGGATGCAGGTGCCATCGAGGAGGATGGCGAAGACGAGGGAGACGACGATTGTGATGATGAGGTCTTGTCGAGCGACACCGGCTGCCAGGCATCAGGCGCTGGTGCCCTGTCGTATGACAGGGCATCGCGTAAGTGTCGCGTTGATGGCGTTGCCAAACCATTCCTCACCGACGAGTCCTCGTCCTCGGACAGCTGCCATTCGTCGTTCGCGGACACGCATCACCATGTCAAGTACCAGCCTCAGGATCCATTGTTCAGACAGCCTCGCTCCAGCCACCCTCCGTCCGCTGTTGGGACTGGAATACCTGTGTCCGCTTCTACTGCACGCCAGAACGGTTCCAGCGCCGTTGTTCGTTCCGCTCCGGACTATCAGTTCAGCCGAGGTACTTCCAGCACCAAGGCGCATACGGTAAGTGGGTGCACTAGTCGCAAGCAATTATTCTTGATAGCTGTGTCCCGAACTAGGGTATGCAAAAACCGAGCGAAGCCAGTGGGAATATCTGGAATGAATGTACTGTGATCTTTGTTTTCTGGCCGCTGACGTCGAGCGGAAATGAAACTGGAGCCAGAAATTCCTTATTTCGGTCAACACACTTTTAGTGGCATTGTCCTCATGCTGTCTGAATTGTACCTTCACACGTGTGTTATGTGCAATCTTTCCATGCCTCTGCACTGAAGCACCGTCTTCCTGTATGTATACGTTCCATAATATGCTAGGCACATGTAGTATTCTTATGTGTGTGTGTGTGTGTATGCTTGGTGGGTCCATTGCAGGTTCTCAGCAATCAAGAGCAGTTCCGCAGCGACTTACCGCCTCGATTCCAGCAGCTCGCCCACCCGCAGCAGCAGTCACTACCATCTAGACTGCCGGCGTCATTGCACGACGCAGATCAACTTGATCGCTCATCCTCTCCATCCGTGGCATCCATCCTGTTGCTGTCGTCTTCGTGCCGCGCTCAATCGCCGTATAACTCCAGCGAGGAGTCGCTCAGTCGCAACGAGCTGGCCTCCGATGGCACCTGTAGCAGCGCTGCCAGTGCTTCAACATCGGCAACGACACGAGCTGGCACGCTGTCGGCCGCATGCTCCGCAGCACTGCCCCTGGGAAGCGGTCGCGTGAGCAAACCCTCCGATCCCATTGACATCAACATGCACAGCAGCAACAGCAGTGGCAAACCGTCACGGGTGCAGCGCAAGCGTAAGAAATCCCGCAAGACCAAGTCTGTGTCCGCGCCTGGTGCCATTGCTGGCTGCGGTGTAGGGATGCCGGAGAAGAATGACAACGTCGACGGAGACGATACGGACGCTTCGTCGTCTGCGTGCAGCTCTCAGCCATCGTGCACGCCCTCGTCACAGCTCCTTGCCTTGCACTCCGGCGACAGTGGCTTCCAAAGCGAAGGCTGGCGTGGCCTGCCTGCATCGTCAGTAACCGCTTCTGGCACCACGTCAACCGCTGCGTCGCATTCCAGCACACCCTACAGCGCAGTGCGACCGTATGCTGACACTCTCATCCCCTGGGATCAGCCAGTGCTGGCGACGGCGTCATGTCAACAGTCCACCGTGAAAAGCATTGGCATGCCAACTGCGGCTGTGTTCGTTGCCAATAGCAGCTGTAGCGCCGTGGGTGTCGACGCAGCAGTGCTTCAGCCGTGTAGCCTTCTGCAACGGCCATTGTCTGGCCAGTTTGTGCAAGCCAGTGTGGACTGCGGCAGTGCAGCAGCGCCGATATCATCGTCCTCCTCATCCACCGACATCACGCCCACGCTGGACAGAATGCCCGATGCGATACCCAACGCACCGGCAGCATCAACATCACAGGCTCCTCTCCGGTGTCCTTCCCCGCTCCTACAGCCCGGCGTGTTCTACTGCGAGAGGTTGGCGAGATCGTTTGAGCGTCGCGATCTGGTGCGCGTCCTGCACTTTGACTACGTTGTCCGAGAACTCCGCTCGCGTCACGAAGCATTGATGTGCCAGGCGCAGCGCCTGTCCGATGAAACATCTCGTGCTGAAGCTGTGGCAGAGACACTAACGTGTCGCGATGGACTTGACGCTACTTCTTCGATCGCAGGCCTTGCTACTGATGGCTTCGCGTCGAACAATACCAGCGTAACGAGCCATGATCTGCCTTCAAAGGCTGATACTCTTCAGAAAATGCTGCGGTCTGCAGTCACTGCCCAACTTCAAGTCGACAATGTGCAGGCTGAACTGGTGACAACTGCGCGCCTCCTTGGACTCAGTCCGGACGGGGCGGTGTGTGTTGCCCGTGAGTTTGAGCACAGCGCCTCTGGAGATGCACGGTCTCAGCAGCAGCTGCACTCCATAGTAGATGGTGTGTATGAGGAGAGGCCAGCCCCATCTAACTCACAGTGTCCAGTTCATGCCCAGCCTGGTGTGAACGTAGCAGCGCAGCCATCGGTGGTGCTTCCTGCTCCAGGCGCCAATCCGGTGATGACCTTTGGCTCTACCTGGACTGAGTTGAACAAACCCGTAGCAGCGACTCGAGAGTCATCATCGTCATCAACAACAAGTGCGTTTGATTCTGCGCGCGATTACACCGTGCACGACCTGCACCTCGTCGAGTCTCTTGTGAGTTCTCCGCCACAGCAGCCACCGCCATCTGCAGCCAGCACCACGGCTGCTGCTGCTGGCACTATGCCACTCGCCTCCGACAACGCTGGTTTAGGTGCATCGCCGTCGCATCAGTATAGCACCGTTGGAGAGCGAGATGGTGTCCGCGCCTCGTCGAGGCCTCCACCCGGATTCCCGCCCCGCTGCCCGTCAGCCGATTCTGCACTGCCGCCGCCCCTGGTGAAAGGCAATACCCAGGTACAGGCAGCTTCAACGAAGGAAAGAGGAGCCATGCTACGCGAAGCCAACGACTACACGTTCAGCGCGTTTCCATCTCTGTGGGACTTGTCCGGTCAGTCAATCTGGAAGGTGGACACCGTGGAGCAGTCGGCCATTGCTAGATCGACTTCGCCGGGTCTTCTACATGCACCGGCACCAGTGGATGCGACTCCTCCAGCTGCCGCCACTGCGAGCGACAATGTCAACACGACTCGGTCCATGAAGCAGATCTGGTCCACGACGGGTGGTGAGGCGATGGCCGTATCCTCCTCGCCCAGTCTCGGATTGTCGCGTCTGTCCGCGAGTGCAAAGACCTTCGTCAGCTCGCGCTCTCCCAGCCACACCATGGCCAGTGCGGGCACTGGAGATGTGGTAGCTGACGACCTGATGGCTGCACAGTCCGCCGACGCGTCTCCTCAGTGGCTACTCATACGCAATGTGCCCTCGGACGTAAGTTTTGCGAGCATGGGATAACTGACCTGTACTAGAGTTGCGCTCGGGGAAATCCGACCAATATGCCAAACTGGCACCTTGTACCACTTCTGATACTGTACTTCTGATTACATCATTGTATTTGTACATGTGTATGTCCAGCCGCATTCCTGCCACTTCCAGGGTGTCAAGGGTGTGCAACTTGAGGGCGCCGAATGTGAACTCTGGGTCGGATTTCACCGAGCGCAACTGTAATTTCCTATATGACAACTGCTCGTTGGGTTGAGCGTTTTGCAAGTTTCTGAGCCTGAAGCCCGTATTGTCTGTAATGGACCACTTGCCATTTGTACAGATCCACGAAATCTAGTAGAATCCCGTAGACCCGGAAGGGTGTTGAATGTGCAGGACCCTATTGTGTTTTCTGCTATTTCCACTAAGAAATGGGGCCTGAAGGCATTTCATACGAAAACCTTTTTCTGACAAAGATCTAGCTAGTCATTAGTTCTAACCAAAGTGAAAATGCTGGATAAGCAATTGTTGGTCATTGAATTATGACGCGAAAATTGGTCAAATGCGCATGCATAGCACACATTCAACACCCTACCGGGTCTACGGGATTTCGTGGATCTGTACAAATGGCAAGTGGTCCATTGGGTGTGCACAGTCATGCATACTTGCCCCACTGTCTATATCTGAGCGTGCAGTACCATCAATCATACCTCGTTTGTCCGGGACCGGGCACTGCACTGTCACGTTTTCCACTAAATGCATCGAAAGGGTAGTCATATTTCGCCAAAACTCGCCCAAAGGATGCCCGGTAGACCGAAGTGCCCGGAATTTGGTGTCCGGATAACTCGGGGATGAGTGTATAAATCGTATATATCTAAATCTAGCGTAATCTAGCGTCTTTTTACTTGTAAGTTGTCACTCCTGAGGTGTATGTGCCTAGTCTGGGAGAGTACAATTGACGTGTATCTGTGTGTTACAGTGTATGTGTGTGTATGTATGTGTTGGTGGTTGCTTGTACTAATGTCTGCGTATGTGTGTCCGTTCTGTTGCGTGCTGTAGATGGACGAGGGCAGCGTACGCCTGCTCTGCCAGCGACACGGCCACATTCACAAGTACGTCACGGACAAGCGCCAGCGCACCATCTGCATACAGTTCGAGTCCGCCAGGAATGCGCGCATGGCGTGCGCCAGCATCCACCACGAGATTGTGCGCGACGAGGAGGGCAGAGAGACGCCGCTCGAAGCTTTTCTGCTCCATCAGCCGCCACTGCAGCAGCAGGCAGCACAGACTGGTCATCCTGCACACGCTGGTCACTACTACTCACAACTGCAGCAGCAGCAGCAGACAAGGTTTCCCGTCAGTCACGCTCCACAATGGCTACTACCTGCACCGTACGATCACTCCGTGCGCTCGCAGCATCTGCACTACGACCAGAGGCGTGCAGCGGACGAGAGCGTGCCCACAGCGTCATCGCTCAGACAGGCTGAGCACGCACCTGCGGGCCCACTGCATCCACAGCAAGCCATCGCAGCGGCGGTGGGAGCACAGGAGCTGGGGCCGTTCAGCAACATGCCTAATCCTGTTTGGGCACCGGGTGTGGAGGACAATGGTGGAGAGTCTCAGCAGCGGCTGCAGTATGTCAGCAGTAACCAGTCGTATGGCGATAGTGACGACATTGCTCAGCGTCTACTGCCGGCCGGTGTTCATGTGAACCAGCATGGCAATGTACCGCTGCTGCCACAGCCAGCAGTAGCGGGAAATGTACATGTGCCAGGGTCCTACTCCAACACACCAGTACAGTGCAGACACGACCAGCTGGTGGACACGACGTTTGCGGGCGATGGCACGGCGGCAAACGGTCACCTTGGCCAGTTCCATCCAGCTGGATCGGCCGTGTCAGCTCAACCGCGCCGCTACCACCCGTACCAGGAAGCGGCAACAGCGCGCGATGGCGTCATGGCTGCTATGCAACAGCAGCAGCAGGACAGCTATGACTCGTTGTTTCCGTCTCTGGCCGATGCACATGAACTGCAAGCCGGTGGCAAACGGCACCAGCAGCAGCAGCAGCCGACACTGGGCTTGCATCATGCTGACTCTGCGCCTGTCGGTGATTTCCCGTTGCAGCATGCACCTCACCAACAGCAGCAGTATGCAGTCAGTGGATATGGAGGATATCAGCGACAGCAGCAGCAACAGCAACTTCATCATGCTCGTGCACATGGGAAGAAACAACAGCTAGGGCATGCAGAGCAACACCCACAGCAGCAGCAACAGCAAACGGGCCGCCGCTCCGCCAAGAACAAGCAGGACGTTGGCGCACATGCTGCTGCTAGTGTTGATACTTGCGATGGCAATGACGGCGCTGCCGCTACGACACGTTCACGTAGCAACAAGCAGGCGGCCGTCAAGAGAAGGCACCACCGCAACGAGTCTCCCATGGCCACCAGCAGTGAGAGTAACAGCTCTGGTGCTGCCGCGGCTGCTGCCAATCCACGGGGACGTGTGGTGCAAGTGCTCACCAAACCTAGTAGTAGACCTCAAGGTACTGCTGCCGCTGCAGCTTCTGGCGTGGCCGGTGACCAATTCGACGTGCCACCAGCGTGTTCGCCTGCCGGCTCTGCCCTGGGCGGTTGTGGTAGTACAGGCTCTAGTGGACCATCAAGTCGGCCATCCTCCTCTAGCAGCAAAGCCCCGGCGGCGGCGACGACAGCACACAGCAATGCTGCTACTGGCAAGGCGAGAAGCAAGAAAAGTCGCCGGAAAGGCAAGAACGAGACGCGCGATGCGTAGACGCGTTGTGCTGAATGCCTGCCTGCTGCGCTCATAGCTCACCCCGGACTACTGACAGCAATGGAGACCGTTGATGGATGCGTAACGCGCATCTCTCCGGTTTGAAACATTCCTCTGGTACGCGACCGGTACCAGCATGACTATCGGGCCATGTACCAGTGTGGGCGAAAACCCAGATTACCAAATTGGCCTGGTCGGCACCATACAGGTGTCCTTGAAAACTTGCTCCAGGCTGACTGGTTCATCACTCTATCACTCTATATACTGCACGCACTACTGCTTGTGCCCACCCATGCACCATATAGTCCTCTATGATAACCACGGCGCCCTGTGCACGCCACACAGATCACGATGTCATTTCTCTATCGATGATGTCATCAGAGCACGACTCACGATGATGTCATCGTAATATGATGAAGCGTGTGGAACATTATTCGTGTTTATGTTTGCCTCGTGCAACACGCCTTTCTTTACTCAGCTGTAGGGCAGCTCCCTAAACCAGCCGTTATCACCAACGACCCAGTTGTCAGTGTGTGTACCTTGCTCATAGTGCTTGGTCAACAACTAGTCTTGTCGTTGTTGTTTTCTGCTTGTTACAGTTGTCTCGTGGCCTTGCCTGGTCCCGGTCCAGTTCTCTCTGATATGTAGCGTCCGTGCAGCGCGCGCTCTTCACACGCACACTGTTCCGCACAAGTCCCGAGCGTCCGTCCGTGCGTGCGCGTGCACATGGTTTTGTTTGTGATATTGCTTTTACTCCGCGTCTTGTTTATGTTTTTGGTAGCCTTTCGCCCAAACCGCTGGTGATGACTTGTCAAGTCACCCATATTCAAACACAGCAGCTATGTGTTGTTTGTCACTACTGGTGTTCATTATGTTTTTAGCTTTCGTGCTTACAACAGTCCGTCTACTCTGAGCCCGTGTGTGTGTGTGTGACGCGCACGCGTGTATGACTCTGGTCTTGAGCTCTGCTTGCTGCGTCTCTGTGTGTTGGAGCAGGAGACGGAGACAGTGTGCTGTCAAGTCAATGATGTCATGATGGTGTCATGGGCGGATAGTTTACACCTCCATCTTTGGCAACAAAATTGAATACTGAAGCAAAAGAAGAAGACAGAGAAAAGCAAAGAGCAACACGACACTACCAGGGATTTTGTGTAGGGAACCGATCACCAAACACGGGCTATGTTGGATGCATTACGTATGCTGTGAATCTGTAACCAGCTATTTTCTTCCGGATGGCGAGGGATCCGGATAACAGACGACCGGATAAGCGAGGTCTGACTACCGGTATTTTTCTCTTGCTGGTACCCCGGTTCGAGTGTGTAGCCTCCCTTGCCCCTAACAAGACCAGGGAGCCCTACACAGCCAAACGCATACACGTAGGTGTAGGGCTCCCTGGGCAACAGTCTGCCATAGATTCCGGTGCAAAGGCCACAAGATGTGGAACAGGCCTCTTTTCCTGGCAAAATAAACACAATGAAAAGCCTTGCTTATTTGTTTTGGGAGAGAAATACAGGACCATCAACGGTATAATAGAGTTAGAACTGGAAAGAAGGAAGGAAAAAGGTAATACCGTAAAGTCGCGGATAAAAGCCGGGTTTGCATACATACAAGCACATCGCGGATAGAAGCCTGAAAATCAAACGGGTCAAATGCATATAAACCTGTCGCGCGTAGAAGCCTGGCTTCTATGCAAGCGCGGATCGGGTAGGTCAAGAGTGCATGCGCTATGTACATGCATAGTAAAACTGCCGCCATACCGGTAGTCAGTGGTAGATCTACGCGTGTCGCGCGTAGAAGCGTGCATACAAGCCTGGCAAAAATATCAGTGGTGCATATAAGCATGGTTTGCATACAAGCCTGATGCAGAAAGCGGCTTATGTACTTATTAGCCCGGCTTTTATCCGCGACTTTACGGTAGTTGGGAGAGGAAACCCAGAAAAACAGAACGAGAACATGACTCAATGACCGATTCCAACGCCGACACCGTCGTGTACGGAGAGTCCCATAAGACGGCGACAGGAGCCTCGCAAAATGCGAACGCAGCCTTGTTGCCGGTCGCCAACCGACCCTCCCGTATCGAGCGCTGCTAGACGCTGAGATCCGGTAGACGGCACACTGGGCTGCCAAATACGCTACTGGCTTGAGGTCCCATACTGCGCGGCAGGGCGTCCAGCTCTGGTCACACGTTTAAACACATAGCGTTTGCTCACTCCATCCACCACAATAATTATTATGCCCTGCGTCATATTTCTGATGCTTGCAATCCCTAATCGTGTTGATACAGGATAAGCATTTAGCACACATGCACCTGGCAGTTGCCAACGCCAAGCACTGACCGCTGCCTGGGGTCCCTTTTGTAAAAATCTCTAATGAAGTCCTAGTTTCAAAAGATAAAAAAAATCTAAAAATTAGACAAGAGGAAAACGGCATTATACAGCTGTGTATGCAGTTGATGCACGACGTAACTGCCAGGCAACTCTGTCACACGCAAACTGACAATTCGCATGCAGAGACGTGCATGTCCACCACGCCATCACAGACGCGTGGAGAGTACAAGCCTGGAGCCCACACAGGCAGAGCGCATGGTATACAATCACGCACACGCACACGGCCATGAGCGGTCCGTGACCCGGAAGCTTCGGGATTTCCTCGATCATGGCACGTGCCTACACAGGGCAAACACAGTCTGCCTGATATGATTTCTACCGACAACTGTGACAGCATGGTTGCTATGGACAACAGGGCCGGCATGGTTGTTACCTATAACTGGGCCAGTATTGTTACTACGGACAACTGGGCCAGCATGGTTGCTACGGACAACTGGGCCAGTATGATTGCTACGGACAACTGGGCTGGCATGGTTGCCACGAACAAGTGTGACAACATGGCTGCAATGAGCAGCTGTCACAACATGGTTGGTGGCTGCTATGGCATCTGTGTGGTCACCATAGCATGGGTCAACATGGCGCTTGGAGGTCAGGGATTGGGCAGGTGGTTGCCATAGCATCTGTTCAGTCACAACATGGTGGCCATGGCTTAACCAGGTGGTTGCCATGGTGTCTGTGTGGTCAATGTAGCAAGTGAGTTGGCAAGCAGGACACGAGCGATCTCAGCTCGACGCACAGCTCTTGTTTCGGCACACTGTTCACATCCGTGTCTGCACTACGTGGCAGAGGGTCCTCCACTGGGAGCGCGGCAGCGGATTCCTGCCTCTGCTGCTGCTTTTCCTCCTGTTGCTGCGGATCTTGTTGTTCCTGCTCTTGCTCCTGTCCTTGCTGTTTTTGTTGTAGTTCTTCTTCTTGTGTTTGGCTGTGAAAGTTGAGCGATGCAGAGTTGATACAGTAGCGCTGGCCACTGGGCGCAGGGCCGTCCGAGAAGACGTGTCCCAGATGTGCACCACACTGTACAGTAAGTGACAATGAGAACGATGAAGACACACACAACAACAACAACAACACGTATACTACTAC